>NW_026005868.1:266803-306837 GCF_001458135.2 Marmota marmota marmota | reverse complement strand
GACTGTACACCCCAGATCCACGTCAGCTCAGCATTGCCTAGTGATCCTGAGCAATCAGCATTTATACAATTTACAGCTCCCTATGCCCACGCAGTTGAAGATGTCAGAGATTTGATCTCTCCCCACCCGCTGCCATGTTAGATCTTCTCAATGATATTCATGTTGCCCTTACAGCTTCCTGGCATAAGCAAGTTCTTGGGATTATACAAACTGCTGCTTCTGTTTCCAGTCCAGATTTCTAGAAATTAAACCCTGCTGCCGTCGACTTTTCCCCGGGGCCACGCTGAGGGGCGCCGCGCTCGTCTGCAACCGTAGCTGCGCCACTGCCCGGTGCCCAGCCCCTGGGGCCCAAGCGGCTGCCGCCACGGCTCTCAGGCTCTGCCCGAAGGTGCAGCAGCAAACAGGAGACCCAGGCGCTCGAGGCTGCGGTCCAGCCTTCGGAGGACAGGGCTCGGCACGCAGCCAGCTCCAACCTCTAGGTGCGGCTGCTGGACAATGTAGATATAGCCATTAAGACAGAAAGTAGAGAGCAAATGGTGGCTCCCGTGGAAGGATTGTTTTTAAAGGTGGTTAACAGATCTGTTTGTTTACTTTCACCTTTCCTTTTCATTATATTTAATAATTCTGTTCAGGATAATGTCAATTGTTCAGAAAATTGTTTTCTTAGTACCTGTTGGAATGTTACATATTTTTTTAGCATCATTGCCAGAATTCCTATCTTCATCCCAGTGCCAGTGAAGACAAAGGTAAAACCAAACTACAGCTCCTTTGATAGCTATCACAGTAAACTGTATAAACTGATGCATCAATGAATAATAACTCAACAAGTAATGCTCAATCAAGGAGTCAATTTTCTTTGGGAGGAAATGGACATATTGATAGATTCCTCCACTTTGAACTGCTTACAGAACTTGCCTGGACTATGTATCACTTGTATACATTGTGAACTATTGTTTGGTGCAGCGAATTGTGGTAATGCTGGAGTATCTTTGCTGATGGTGTCACCAGTGATACAATTTTTCCAAAGGAGCTGTCAGTTGGCTTGGTGTCATGGCATTTCTATATCCTCCTCCCTTCTGCTAGTGATGGTCTAAAATTTGAGGGCCAACAGAGGTGAGGCAAAGAACCTCACCCCCCGACTGGCACCAAGGCCAAATTTGGGGGCCAAGAGAGGTGAGACAAAGAACCTCACCCCCCCACTGGTGCATAGGCCTATCCACAAGTATGGCTTATGCTGGACCGGTAGTCAGTGACGGGTATGATCCAATTGCAGTGGTACCAACTTAAGACACGAGGCTGACACCTAGAGGTCAGTTCCTCTGATGACAGGTAAGGACCATATGTTGAATTGGACAACCTAACAGGCACAGTCCCTAAGCCACATTGCTTGTTGTTTAATTAATCAGAAGGGAGGAGATGCTGAGAGTCAGAGCCAAGTAGGAATGACATGGCATTTTTGGTTAAGGTGACCCTGCTCAGGGATTAGGGTGGCTCCAGGTTTAGGGTCGATCAGCTGGATTAGGGTGGCTCCAGGTTTAGAGTGGATCCTGCTGGGAATAGGGCATATCCTGCTGCCTCAGGCACCCGCTCCTTGAGTTCCCGTTGAGTTCTCATGGAATTCTGAGAGTATTGGTATGCAGAGCCTGGTGGAGGGAGTGTATTTTCCCAGAATGTGCATGTAGAGTGCGGGTGAGAGTCGGGAATAAAGAGTTGCTGTTTGAATCTACAAGGTGGTGTGGTGGCTCGGTTATTTTGTGCCAAGCCAGACTACGGCACTAAACCCTTTCCCTAACCACAACCCTAAATATAACCCTAAAGCTAAACCTAACCCTGACACTAACTCTTAGCCTCATGCTAACCCTTATTCAAAGCATAACATTAACCCTAACCCTTACACCAAACCTTAATGTAACTCTAACCTTAACCCAAAAACGAATCCTTACCTTAAGCCTAACTCTAACCATAATACTAACCCTAACCCAACCCTAACCCTAACACTAACACGACCCCTAACCCTAACCATAACACTAACTCTAACCATAGCCCTAAACCTATCCCTAACCCTAACCCTAACCCTAAACTAAACCTAAAACTAAAACAAACCATAACCCTGGACATAACATGAACTGTAACCCTAACCCTAACCCTAATTTAAACCAAACCTTAACCATAATCCTAACCCTAATCCTAATTCCTAATTCTAACCCTAATCCTAACCCTAACACTCTCTCTAACCCTAACACTAACCCTAAGCCTAACCTAACCCTAAACCTCAAGCTAACTCTAACCCTAATCCTAACCTTTATCATAACCCTAATTATAACCCCTACACCCTAATGCTAAATCGTAGACTAACCTAAACCCTAATCTTAACACTAAACCTAACCCTAATAATAACACTAACACTAACTCTAACTGTAACCCTAATCCAAACCCTCAATTTTACCCTAACTGTAACAATAACCTAACCCTAACATGAACCCTAAACCTAATCCTAACACATACACTACCATAACCCTAACCCTAACCCTAAAACTAACCCTAACACTAATACTAATCCTAATTTTAACACTATCCCTAATCCTAAACCTAAACCTAACTATAACAATATCTCTAAACATAACAATAAACTTTAAGCTATCTTTAAACCTAACACTAATTCTAACACTAACTCTAAACCTATGTATTACCCTAAACATAACCCTAAAAATAACCCTAACTGTAACCCTAACCATAAACCTAAAACTAACACCCTAACCTTAACCCTAACACGATCCCTTAATCTAAGCCTAACCCTAACCTAACCCTAAACCTAAAACTAAGCCTAACATTTACCCATTCCTAACCCTTACCTGAACCCTAACACTAACCTTAACCCTGCCCTATCCCTAACCTAACTCTAACCCTAAAGCTAATCCTAACTGTAACCATAACAATAAACATAATACTAACCGTAACTATAACATAAATCCTAACCTTAAACCTAACACTAACCCTAACTCTAATCCTAACTCTAACACTAACACTAACACTAACCCTAACTCTAACACTAACCCTAAAATTAACAATAACCATAACACTAAACTTATCCTTAACCCTAACCCTGTCCTAACACTAACCCTTCCAGTAATCCTAACCCTAACCATAACCCTAAACCTGACGTAACCCTAATCATAACCCTAAACATAACCCTAACACAATTCCTAAACCAAAACTTAAACCTAAACATAACCTAACATAAACTTTAACTTTTAACTAATACTAACCCTAACACTAACACTAAAACTAACCCTAATCCTAACAATAACACTAACCCTTAATGTACCGTAACCATAAACATAACACTAACACTAACCATAACAATAACTCTAACCCTAACCCTAACCCTAAACCTAACACTAACCCTAACCCTAAACCTAACACTAAATCTAATCCTATCCCTAACACTAATCCTTACACTAACCCTAATTCTTAACCTAGCCCTAACACTTACCTAACCCTAACCCTAACTCTAACCCTAACACAAACCCTAAAACTAACTTTAACCATAACACTAAACCTAACTCGAACCCTAACCTTATAACTAACCTGAACACTAACCCTAATAAACACTAAACCTAAACCTAAACCTAAACCTAAAACAAACCTTAACACTAATCCTAACACTAACCATAAACCCAACAATAACCCTGTCACTAACCCTAACCTAAGCATAACCCTAAGCCTAACACTAATCCTATACCTGATCCTTATTTTAACCCTAACACTAACACTAACCCTAATCCTTACCCTAACAGTATATATACCTAAACTACCTGTAACTCTAAAACTAACCCTAACTCTATCCCTTCTTTCAATCTAAACCTCTTTCTAATCATAACCAAAACCCTAAATTTAACTCTCACCCTAACACAAAACTTAAACGTAACCCTTATCCTTACACAAACAATAATTCTTTCCTTACACTAACCTTAACACTAACCCTAACTCAAACCCTTACCCCAATTCTAAAGCTAACCCTACCATAACCAGAAACCTTATCCTAACCCTAACCCTAACACAAAACTAAACTTAAACATAAACATAACCCTAACCCTAACACTATACCTAACAATAACCCTAACCTTAACCATAACACTAAACTTAACCCTAATTCTAAAGCTAAACCCAAAAGTAATCCTAATCCTACCCCTAACCCTAACATTATCCTTAACCCTAATCCTAACACTAACACTAACACTAACACTGAACCTAATCCTAAACCTAACCCTACTCCTAACTCTCACCCTAACCTTTACCATAACACAAACCTTAACCCTAAACCTAACACTAATCTTAACCCTTACCCTAACATTAACACTAACCTACAAGTAATCCTAAAACTAACCCTAAACCTAACCCTAAGCCTCACTCTAACCCTAAATCTAACCATAACCCTAATCCTTACACTAACACAAACCTTATCCCTCACACAAACACTAATCCTAAAACTAACCCTAACCCTTACCCTAACCATAACTCTAAAACTAAACCTAAACCTAATCCAAACCCTAACCCTAACCCTAGAACTAACCCTAAACATAACCCTAAACCTAATCCTAAAATGAACCCTAACCCTAACCCTGACTGTAAAACTAATGCTAATTTTGACCTTAGCACTAAACCTAAACCTATTTCTAACCATAACAATCTCTGTAACCCTAACCCTAACACTAACACTAAAGCTAACACTAAAATTAACCTTCACACTAACCCTGAAACTAATCCTAATTCTAACCCTATCACTAACCCTAACCCTAAGCCTAACCTTAAACCTAACACTAACTCTAACACTAACCCTAACCCTAACCCTAATCCTAAAACTAAACTTAACCCCAACACTAACTCTATCACTAACCCTAACCCTAAGCCTAACCCTAAACCTAACACAAACCCTACCCCTAACCGTTACTTCAACCCTAACACTAACACTAACCCTAACCCTAATGCTAACACTATACCTAATCTACCCATAACCCTAAAACTAGCCCTAAACCAAACCCTATGCCTCACTCTAACACTCTTTCTAATAATAACAGAAACAATAATTTTAACACTAACCTAACACAAAACCTAAACAAATCCCTTACCCTAACAGAAACCATAATTCTTACCCTAACACTAACCCTAATCCGAACCCTAACCCTAACACCAAAACTAATCTTAACCATAAACCTAACCCTAATTCTAACACTAAAACTACACATAACCCTAACCCTAACCATGATACTAACCCTAACACAAATTCTAACCCAAAACCTAAAAGTAACCATAAACCTATCCCTAACCATAACACTATTCCTAACCCTAACCTTAACACTAACACTGAACCTAACCCTAAACATAACTGCACCCCTAACCATCAATCTACCTTTACCATAACATAAACCCTAACCCTAAAACAAATCCTAACCCTAATCCTAACACTAACACCAACCTACAAGTAACCCTAAAACTAACCCTAAGCCTAACTCTAAACCTAACCCTAAACCTCACTCTACCCCTTATCCTAACCGTAAACCTAACCCTTATCCTATACCTAACACTAACACAAACCCTAACCCTAAATCTTACCCTAACACAAACCATATCCCTCACACAAACACAATCATAACACTAAACCTAACACTAACCTGAACTCTAAAACTTACCCTAAACCTAACCCGAACCCTAACACTAACTTGAACTCTAAAACCAACCCTAAACATAACCCTAACCCTAAGCCTAAAATGAACCCTAAAACTAACTGTAACACTAACACTAACCCTAACCGTAGGCCTAACCCTAAACGTATCACTAACCCTAACACTCTCCCTAACCCTAACCCTAACACTAACATGAAATCTAACCCTAAACCTAACCCTAACTCTAACATTAACCCTATCCCTAACACTAACACAAAGGCTAACCCTAACACTAACCCTATCCCTAACCCTTACACTAAACCTAAACCTAAGCTTAACCCCAAACTTAACACTAAAACTAACCCTAACCATAACCCTAACCCTAACACAAACCCTAAACCTAACCCTAAACCCAGCCATAACCCAAAAACTAACCCTAAACCTATCCCTAATCCTAACACTATCCCTAACCCTAACAGTAACACAAACACGAACCCTAACCCTTACAATAACCCTAAACCTAACCCTAACCCTAACACTAACCCTAATCCCAAACCTAACACTCTCACGAACCATAATCCTAAATCTAACACTAAGCCTAAACCTCACCATAAACATAACCTTAACCCTAACACTTACTCTAACCCTAACTCTAACACTAAGCCTCAACCTTACTCTAACACTAACCCAAACACTAATCCAAAAACTAACCCATATTCTAACTGTAACACTAGCACTATTCTAACCATAAACCTGCAACTTTAAAGCTAACCCTAACCGATACTCTAACACGAAGCCTAAACCTAACCCTAACCGTAACTCTAACACTAACCCACACCCTAACCCTAACCCTAAGAAAACCCTAACCCTAATGCTAACCCAAACACAAACATAAGCAAACCATAACCCTAACACTAACATAAATTTAACCCTAACCCTAACACTAACCCTAACATTAACCCTGAACCTAACCCTAACACTAACCCTAACCAAAACCCTAATTCTATAACTAACTGTACCCCTAACCCAAACCCTAAACCTAACACTAATCTTAACACTAACTGTAACCCTAAGCCTAACCCTAATCTAACTCTAATCTTAACCATAACCCTAATGATAACCTTAACCCTAACCCTATCACAAACACTCACCTAACCCTAATAATAAACCTAACAGTAACCCTAAACCCAACCCTAACACTAACTCTAAAATTAACCCTAACCCTAACCTGAACCCTAACCCTAAACCCAACCTTATAACAAAAACTAACCCAAACCTTAACACTAACCTAACCCTAACACTAATACTAACCATAACCCTAACTGTAACCCTAATCTTAAATGTAAACCTAATCCTACCCCTAACCATAACCATAACAAAAACCCTAACACTAAACCTAACACTAACAATAAACCTAAGCATAACCCTAACTCTAACACTAAACCTAACCCAAACCCTAAACCTAACCCTAACCCTATCACTAAACCTAATCCTAATCCTAACCCTAAACACTAACACAAACCCTAACCCTAAATCTTACCCTAACACAAACCATATCCCTCACACAAACACAACCATAACACTAAACCTTACACTAACCTGAACTCTAAAACTTACCCTAAACCTAACCCGAACCCTAACATCAACCCTAAAAATTACTGTAGCCCTACCTCTAACCCGAACACTAACCATAACCATAAACATAAACCTGACACTAACCATAACATTAAACCTAACCCTAACCATAAATCAAACACTAAAAGTAACCCTAATCCTAACCCTAATGCTAACACTAAACCTAAACTTAAGTCTATTCCTAATGCTAACCATAGTACTAACCCTAAACCTAACCCTAACGCTAACCGTAACACTAAACTTAATCTTAACCTAACCCTAATAATAACCCTAACACCAATACTAACCCTAACACCAAGCCAAACCCTAAACCTAACCCTAACTATTAAATTACTCCTAACCCTAAACTCCTAACCCTAAACAGTAAAACTAACCCTAACCCTATCTTTAACCCTAATGGTAATCCTAATCATAACCCTAACCCTAACCCTAACACTTATACTAACACAAACCCTAACTATTCCATAACAGTAACCCTAACTCTAACACTAACACTAACACTAATTTTAACCCTAACACAAACAACAACTATAACCCTAACTCTAACCATTACCCTAAACTTAAACCTAACCCTAATCCTACACATAACCCTAACCCTAACTCTAACCCCAATGCAAACCCTAACCAAATCCTAAACCTAAACTTGTCACAAAACCTAACACTAATCCTAACCCTAAACCTAACACTAACCATAAACCTAAATGTAACCCTAACCCAAACACTAATCCTAACTCAAACCCTAACCCTAACTGAAACACTAACCCTAAACTTAACCATAAACCTATACCTTACCCTGACACTAACACCAAACGTAACCTTAACACAAACCTTATCCCTAACCCTAAATGTAACGCTAACACTAACCCACATCTTAACAATAATCCTAATACAAACCCTATCTTTAACTTTAACCCTAACACAAACCCTAACCCTAACCCTAATCCTTGCCTAACCCTAAACCTAACACTAACCCTAACACTAGCTCTAACACTAACTTTAACTCTAAACCTAACAAAAATCCTAACCATAACCATAAATGTATAACTAACACTAACTCTAAGCCTAAACCTAACACTAACCCTAAACCTAATTTTTACTCGAACTGTAACACTAACATTACCTCTAACCATAACCATAACCATAACACTAACCCTAACCCTAATCCTAACACTAAATATAAAGCTAAAACTAACCCAAAACCTAACCCTAACAGAAAACCTAATCCTAAATCTAACACTAACCCTAACACTAAACCTAAACCTAACCCTAAACCTAATTCTAAAATTAATCCTAACCCTAAACTAAACCCTAACCAT
Source organism: Marmota marmota marmota (assembly GCF_001458135.2). Taxonomy (NCBI): domain Eukaryota; kingdom Metazoa; phylum Chordata; class Mammalia; order Rodentia; family Sciuridae; genus Marmota; species Marmota marmota. The sequence goes on along the minus strand of NW_026005868.1, from coordinate 298,223 downwards.
AACCATAATCCTATAACAAACACTAACCCTAAACCTAACACTACCATTAACCCTAACCCTAACCCAATCCCTAACCCTAACACAAATCCTAACACTAACTGTAACCCTGAACTTAACCATAACTCTAACATTGATTCTAATCCTAACCTTAATCCTAACAATAAACCTAACCCTAACCCTAACACTAATCCTAACCTTAAACCATACCCTAACCCTAAGCCTAACCTGTATACTAAACCTAACCCTAACACTAACCATAACTATAACACTAACACTAACCCTAACCTTAACGTAACACTAACCCTAACCCTAACCCTATCACAAAGCCTAACCTAACCCTAAACCTAAACCTGTCCTAACCTTAACCTAACCCTAATACTAACCCTAACTTGACCGTAACCCTAACCCTAACACTCACCTAATCCTAACCCTACACCTAACACTAACCCTAACACTAAACATTAACCTAACTATAACCCAAAACCAAACACTAACGCTAACCCTAACCCTAACTCTAACCCTAACCCTTAACCTTAGCCTAATCCTAGCCCTACATCTAAACCTATCCCTAACCCTAATCCAAATCCTCATCCTAATGCTATCCTAGTCCTAACCATAATGCTTAGCCTTCCCCAAATCTTAACTCTATTACAAGTCCTAAATGTAGCCCTAATACTAGCTCTAACCCTATCCCTAATCCTGACCCTTATTCTGACCCTAACACTGACCCTAGATCTAAAATTGACCCTAACCCTAAACCGAACCCTAACACTACCTTTACCGGTAAACCTATACCTAAACCTAACAGTAACAGTAGCACTAGACCAAACCTAATCCTAAACTGAGTCATATATCTAGCCCTAGCCCTAAACAAAAAAATAACACTAGCCCTAACAATAACCCTTAACCTAACGTGAATACTAAACCTCTCACTAGACCAAACACTAGTCCTAATTGTAGCTCTAAACCTAAAACTAACCCTAACCCCACAATGACCCTTAATCTAATAGAAACCCAACCTCTAAACCTTATCCTAAACCAAAACCTAACCCTAACACTAGACTTATCCATTACCCTTTCCCTAAAACTAGCCATAACCATATCCCTTGCTCTTACATTACCTAAGCCATAAAGTTAGCCCTAAGCATCACACAAAACCTACCCCTTATCCTACCCATAAACCTAGCCCTAATCATAACCCTAACCATAACCGTAGACCTAACCCTAATGTTAACCCTCGCCCTAGCCTTATCCCTACCTCAAATACCTACACTTACCCTAAGCCTAACCTTAAAATTAACCCTAGGCCTAACCCTAACCCTAACCATAATCGTAACCTTAACCCTAGAACTCACCTTAGCTCTAACCCTATCCATTACCCTAAAGAAATGCCTAACACAAATGCTAACCCTAGGCCTAATGATAACCCTATCATTAACATTAATCCTATCCATTACACTAAAGCTATGCGGAACCATAAACCTAATTCTATCCATCATCCTAACCCCAACCCAAACCCACCACTAATTCAAGCATTAACCCTAAATCTTAACCTAAACCAAATCCTACCTGGAAACTGATGCTAATAATACAGCTAGCTCTAAACTTGACCTTTACACTACACATAAACCTTACCATAGATATAGCCATAACCTAACACTAAAACTAATACTAACCATAAACCTAGACTTGACATTAGCCCTAGCCCTAATCCTAGATGTAGCCCTAACACAAACCCTCAGCCTAGCCCTAAACATAGACTTAATCCTAACCCAAACCATAATCTTAGTCCTAACCCTAATTCTAACCCTTGTCCTACCCCTAAAGCTAGCTATAACCCTATTCCTTCCCCTAAACCTAGTCCTAATCCTAACACTAACACTAACCCAAACACTAGGCCTAACCCTAACATTAACCCTAACACTAATCCTAGCTTGAATTTAGCCCTAACCCTAACCTTAGTCCAAAGACTAACTCGAACTCTCATACTAGCCCTATTTCTAGATCTAACCCTGTCTGTTACCATAACCCTAAAACTAGCCCTAAACTTAACCCTAACCCTAGCCATAGCCCTAAACCTAGATCTAACCATAACAATAAATCTAAACCTAAACTTCACAACACCATTAGCCTTAACACTATTGCTAATCATAAAAGTAGCCCTAACCCTAGGCCTAGGTCTAAAACAAAACTGAGCCATAGCCCTATCCCTAACCCTACCTAACATTAACGCTAGACCTGATATTAGCCCTATCCCTAGCCCTAATCCTAGTTATAAGCCCAGACTTAATCCTTACCCTGATCTTAACCCCAGCTCTATCCCTAAATTTATCCCTTTCCTAGCACTAAACATAGCTGTAACATCATACATTGCCATAACAGTAAAGCTAACCTTAACCCTAGGCCTAAACATAACTCTAAACTTAGCACTAATCCTAACCCTAATTGAGGCCTAACACAAAACCTAACCCTATCCCTATCCCTAAGACTAACTGTAACTCGCACCATAGCCCTATCCCTAGTTCTAAACCTATCCCTTACCATAACCCAAAACCTAGCCCTATCCCTAGCCCTACCTTTTGCCTTACCCCTAAACCTGGATCAAACCCTAACCTTGAGCCTAAATCTCATCGTAATACTAGCCCTAACAGCAATGCTAATTGGAAAACTAGCCCTAACCCTAACCTAGCCCTAAAACAAAACTGAGCCATAAACCTAACCCTAAACCTTAACCTAAACCAAACACTAACCCTAAATGTATCCCTAAACCTTGCCACAATTTGAGTGCTAAACCTAACCCTAGAAGTATTCTTGACCCTGTCTCAGATCCTAACACTAACCCTAGCTCTATACATTGCCCTAATGCTAACACTAGAACTAGCCCTAATCAGAAACCAAGATTTTTCATTAGCAAGAGCCCTAAAGCTAACACAAATCCTACCACTAATCCAAGCTCTAACCCTAGGTCTCACCCTAAGACTAACCCTAACCCTAACCTTAACCCTAGCCCTAAACCAATCCTTAACCCTAATCCTACATCTAAACCCATCCCTTTCCCTAAGCCAAACCCTCACCCTAATGTTACCTAGTCCTAACACTAATCCTTAGCCTACACCAATCCCCAACTCTATTACTAGTCCTAACCCTAGCCTTCATTCTAGTTGTAACTCTAACCCAAACACTGACCATTATTCTGACTCTAACACTAATTCTAGAACTAAACCCCACACTAACCCTAAACTGGACCCTACCCCTACCCCTACCAGTAAACCTGTACCTAAACCTAACATTAACACTAGCATGAACCAAACCTAATCCTAAATATAGTCATAAATCTAGCCATAGCCTTAAACAAAAATTTTGCACTAGAAACTAAAAATAACCCTTAACCTAACCTAAATATTAACCCTATCCTTAGTCCCAGCACTAGTCCTAACTCTGGCCCTAACTCTAACCCTAAACCTAACACTAAACTATAGTCCTAATACTAGCCATAAAAACCACAATAACCTAGCCTTATCCTAGCACTTAACCTAGCCCTAATCATAACCCTAACCTTAACCCTAGCCCTGGCTCTAACCCTAACCATTTTCCTAGCCCTAAACCTACCTCATAGTCTAACACTTACCCTAAACCTAACCCTAGTCCTAATCCTAACCTTAACCATAGAACTAACCTTAGCTCTAACCCTAAAAGTAACTAACCTTAGCTCTAACCCTATGCATTACCCTAAAGAAAAGCCTAACCCAAATGCTAACCCTAGGCCTAACAAAAACCTTATTGCTAACACTAACCCTATACATTGCTCTAAACTTAACCAGAAACATATACCTAATTCTATTCATTACACTAACCTTAATACGAACCCATCGCTAATTCAAGCATTAACCCTAAATCTTAACCTAAACCAAACCCTACCAGGACCCTGACCCTAATAATACAACTAGCTCTAAACTTGACCCTTACCCTACAACTAAACCTTACAATAGACAAAGCCATAACCTAACACTAAAAATAATACTAACCATAAACCTAGAGCTGACATTAGCCCTAGCCCTAATACTAGCCCTAGCCCTAACACAAACCCTCAGCCTAGCCCTAAACCTAGCCTTATTCAAAACCCAAACCCTAACCTAGCCTTAACCCTAATTCTAACTCTCCCCCATCCCTAAATCTAGCTATAACCCCATCCCTTTCCCTAAACCTAACCCTATAACTAACACTAACACAAAACCTAAACCTAGCGCAAACCCTAACAGTAACCCTAGCGCTAATCCTAGCCCTAATTTAGTCCTAACCTTAATCCTAACCCTAACCCTAGGCCTAAGACTAACTCTAACTCTGGCCATAGCCCTATTTCTAGTTCTAACCCTATCTGTTATCATAACTGTAACACTAGCCCTTACTTTATCCCTAACCATAGCCCTATACCTAAACCTAGATCTAACCATAACAATTAATATCAGACTTAACCACACCTTTCTACTAGCCCTAACACTATTGCTAATCCCAAATCTGGCTGTAATCCTAGCCCTAGTTCGAAAACAAAGCTCAGCCATAGCCCCAACCCTAACCCTAACCTAAACATAACCCTAGACATGAAATTGGCCCTATCCCTAATTCTTACACTAACACTAACACAAATCTTAACCCTACAGTTAGCCTTAACCCTCTCCCTAATTCGAGTCCTATCCCTAATCTTAAAAGTGATCCTGACTCTGACCCTAACACTAACCCTATCTCCTATCATCCCCCTAAATCTAAACCTAATATAAACACTAGACCTAGTCCTAATGCTAATCCTAATACTAGCCCAAATCTAACCCTAGTTCTTACATTAGCTGTATTCCTACACTAGCCCTAACCTAACCCAAAACCTAGTCCTAATCTGAGGCCTAATTCTAGGTTTAATCGTAGCCCTAACCCTATCCCTAGACCTAACACTTAACCTAAACCTAACACAAGACCTAAACCTTGTCCTAACCCGAAATCTAAACTGAACCATAGCCCTATTTTTAACCATAACACTAGCCCTAAACCTAGATATAGTTTTATCCATTACCCTAACCTTAACTCTAAACAAATTCTAACCCTAGGCCTAACCATAGCCCTAACCTAACCATAATCCTAGTCCTAACTGTAGCTCTAATCCTATCCATTACCTTAACCATATCTTTAACCAAATTCTATCCCTAGGCCTAACTCTAACCCTATGCCTTATCCTAACCCTGTTCATTATACTAAACCTAACCTGAACCTGAAACCTAACCATATCCATTACCCTAACCCTAATGCTAATTTTAGCCCTAACCCTAAACCTTAACCTAACCCATACCCTAACATTGACTCTGACCCTAATAATATCCCTAGCTGTAAATCTGACCCTAATGTTCAATGTAACACTTACAATAGACCTGGCCATAAACCTAAACCTAAAACTACCCCTAATCATAATAATAGAACTAACATTAACCCTAGACCTAATTCTAACCCTAACCCTAACAAAAACTCTGCCCTAATCCTAGCCCTAAACCTAGCCTTAATCATTATCCTAATCTTAACCAGAGCCCTAACCTTAATTTTATCCCATGAACTAGGTGTAACATCATACCATACCCTAACCCTAATGCTAACCCTGACCCTAGCCCTAACTCTAGGCCAAAACCTAACACTAACCCTAGGGCTAATCCTAGCCCTAATTTAAACCTAATCCTAAACCTAATCCTATTGCTATCCCTACGACTAACTCTAACTCTTGCCCTAGTCTTATCCAAAGTTCAAAACCTATCTCTTACCATAAACCAAACCTAGCCCTGTGCCTAGCCCTAACCCTAACTGTAACCATCACCCTAACCCTAAACCTAGTTGTAATCACTAACTTTAAGCCCAAACCTCACCCTAACACTAGCCTTAAACCTAATGCTAATTGGAAAACTAGCCCTAACACTACCCTACCCCTAAAACAAAACTGAGCCATAATCCTAACCCTAAACCTTAACCTAAACCAAACACTGACCTTACACCTATCCCTAAACTTAGCCATAATTTGAGTCTTAACCCTAACCATAGAAATAACCCTGACCCTTAGTCAAACCCTAACAGTACCCCTAGCTCTAAACATTGCCATAACGCTAACCCTAGAACAAGCTCTAATCAGAAAACTAGTTCTTTCATTAGTTGTAGCTTTAACACTAACACAAATCCTAGCCAAACGCTAGTCCTAATTGTGGCCCTAACCATAATACTAACCCTAATCAATCAATGACCCATAACTTAATAGAAACCTTAGCTCTAAACCTTAACCTAAACCAAACCCTAACCCTAACACTAGACTTATCCATAACCCTTACCCTAACACTAGCCATAACCATATCCCTAGCTCTTACATTACCCATAGCCCTAATGTTAGCCCTAAACATCACACAAAACCAGGCCTTATCCTAGCCCTAAAACTAGCCCTAATCATAAACCTAACTATAACCTTAGGCCTAACCCTAATACTAAACCTCCCCCTAGCCCTAACCCTAGTGCAAACTCTAATCCTTAGTCTAAACATAACCCTAAACCTAAACCTAACCCTAACCCTGACTCAAACCCTAACCCGCACCCTATCCCTAACCCTAGTTAAAATGCCAACACTTACCATAAACTTAATCCTAACTATAACCCTAGCCCTAAACTTAGCTCTAACCCTATCCATAACCATAAAGATAAGCCTAACCCAAATGCTATCACTACTCCTAATGATAACCCTATCGCTAACACTAACCCTATCCATTACTCTAAATCGAACTGGAACCATAAACCTAATCCTATCCATTACCCTATCCTAAACCCTAACACTAAATCTAATTTAATATTTAACCCTAAAACTTAACCTAAATGAAACCCTACCCGGACCTTGACCCTAATAATACACCTAGCTCTAAACCTGACCCCTACCAAAAACCTAACACTTATACTAGATATAGCTATAAACTAACACTAAAACTAATACGAAACATAAACCTAGACCAAACATTAGCTCTAGCTGTAATCCTAGCCCTAACCTTAACACAAACCCTCAGCTTAACTCTAAACATAGCCTGAATCCTAACTCAAACCCTAACCTTACTCCTAACCCTAACTGTAACCCTATCCCTTCTCATAAACCTAATCCTAACCCTAACACTAACACTAACACTAACCATAGATCTAACCCTAACACTAACACTAGTGCTAATCCTAGCCCTAATTTAGCCCTAACCCTAAACCTACCCCTAATCCTAGCCCAAAGACTAACTCAAACTCTCGCCCTAGCCCTGTTTCTAGTTCTAACCCTATCCACTACCATAACCCTAACAATAGCCCTAATCTTAACCTTAACCCTAGCCATAGCCCTAAACCTAGATCTAACCATAACAATAAATCTAAGCCTAAAATTCACCCTACCACTAGACCTAACACTATCAATAATCATAAAACAGGCCCTAAACCTAGGCCTAGTTCAAAAACAAAACTGAGCCATAGCCCTATCCCTAACCCTAGCCTAACCTTAACCCTACACCTGATATTAGCCCTATCCATAGATCTAATCCTAGCCTTAATCCCAACCCTAATTTAAACCCTAGCCCTAACCCTAATTTTATCTCTTGTCCTAGCACTAAACATAGCTGTAACATCATACCTTACCCTAAACCTAATGCTAACCCTAACCCTAGCCCTAAACCTAGGCTTAAATGTAACACTATACCTAGCACTATTCCTAGCCCTATTTTAGCCCTAACAGTAAACCTTACCCTATCCCTATCCCTAAGACTAACTCCAAATCTCGTCCTAGCTCTATCCCGAGTTCTAAACATATTCCTTACCATAAACCAAACGCTAGCCCTATCCCTACCCCAAACTTAGCCCTAACCTTTGCTCAAGGCTTAAACATGGATCTAAAACTAAAATTAAGTATAAATCTCACGCTAACACTAGCCCTAATCCTAATGCTAATTGGAAAACTAGCCCTAAGTCTAAACCTGACCCTAACACTAACCCGAACCTAACACTTCCCATACAGGTAAACCTATATTTAAACCTAACAGTAACACTAGAACTAGACAAAATCTAATCCTAAATATAGTCATAAATCTAGCCCTAGTCCTAAACAAAATCCTAGCACTAGCCCTAAAAATAACCATTAACCTAACTTAAAGACTAACCCTATTCCTAGACCCAACGCTAGTTGTAATTCCTTTACTCACACTAAATCTAACCCTATCCTGAACAATGACCCTTAACCCTAAACAAATTCTAGCTCTAAAACTTAACCTAACCCAAAACAAAATCCTAACACTAGACATATCCATAACCCTGACCCTAAAACTAGCCATAAACATATATCTAACTCTTATATTTGCCATAGCCCTAATGTTAGCCCTAAACCTCACACAAAACCTAGCCCTTATCCTAGCCCTAAACCTAGTCCTAATCATAACACTAATCATAACCCTAGACCTAAGCAGAATCCTACCCTCATTTGAGCCTTAAACCTAGCTCAAAATCTAACCCTTACTCTAAACATAATCCTAAGCCTAACCCTAGAACTGACTCTAACCCTAACCCTCACCCAAGACCTATCCCTAGCATAAATGCTAATACTTAAACTAAAACTATCCCTGACACTAACCCTAGGCCTCACCCTAACCCTAGCCCTAATCATAACCATATCCCTAGCCGTAACCTTAGCTCTAACACTATTCATTACCCTAAAAATGAACTTAACTCATATTCTAACAGTATGCATAACATTAACCCTATCCATTACTATCAATCTAACCTGTACCCTAAACCTAATCCTATCCATTACCCTATCCATAACCCTAACCCTAAAGCTAATTCAATCCATAACCCTAAAACTTAACCTAATCCAAACCCGACCTGGACTCTGACCCTAATAATAATACACCTAGCTTTAAACCTAGCCTTACCTGGCCCTTACCTAAACCTAACCCTTACACTAGACCTAGCGGTAACCTAACCCTAAAACTAACACTAACCATAAAACTAGACCTGATCACTAACCTTAAAACTAACACTAACAATAAATCTAGACCCTATCCCTAATCCTAGCCCTAGCCCTAACATAAACCCTCATCCTAGCACTAAACATAGCCTTAATCCTAACCCTAGCCCTAACCCTAATTCTAACCCATGCGCTAGCCCTAACCCTAGCTATAACCCCATTCCTTTTCCTAACCCTAACTACAACTCTAGCCCTAAATCTAGCCCTAATTTAGCCCTAACCCTAAACCTAACCCTAACCCTAACCCTAGCCCTAAGACTAACTCTAACTCTCGCCCTAGCCCTATTTCTCCTTCTAACTCTATCCGTTAATAACCCTAACACTAGCCCTAAACTTAGCCCTAAACATAGCCATGGCCCTAAATCTAGATCTAATGATAACAATAAATCTAAGCCTAAAACTCACCATACCACTAGCGCTAACACTATCACTAATCTGAAAAGTAGCCCTAGCAGAAAAAAAAACAAAACAAAACAGTGACAAAGGCCTAACGCTAACCCTAACCAAACCATAATCCTAGACTTGACATTAGACCGATCCTTAATTCTTACCCTAACCCTTACACAAACCCTAACCCTGCACCTAGCCTTAACCCTAGCCCTAATTCGAGTCTATCGCTAACTCTGATCAGTAACACTGATCCTGACTCTGACGGTAACACTAACCTTATCTATAATCGTCACCCTAAACCTAAACCTAATCTACACACTAGATTTAGAAATAATGCTAAACTTAACACTAGCCCTAATCATAACCCAAGTTCTAACATTAGCCCTAGTCCTAAATAGCCCTAACATAAATCAAAACCTAGACCTAATCAGAGCCCTAACTCTAGATTTAACCCTAGTCCTAACTCTAACCCTAGCCCAAACACTTAACCTAAACCTACCCATAATCCTAAACCTTGTCCTAAACCAAAATCTAACCCAAACCATAATCCTAACCTAACCATAATCCTAGCCCTATCCCTAGCTCTAATTATATCCATTACCCTAACCATAACCCTAACCAAAATTTAACCCTATGCCTAACCCTAACCATTGCTCTAACTTACCATAAGCCTAGTCCTAACTGTAGGTCTAATCCAATCTATTACCCTAACCATAACCCTAACCAAATTCTATCCCTAGGTATAAACCTAACCCTATCCCTAACTCTAAACCTGTCCATTACTCTAAATCTAAGCTTAACCCTAAACTTAATCATATCCATTACCCTAACCCTAACACTAACCCTAATGCTAATTTGAGCCCTAAGCCTAATCCTTAACCTAACACATGCCCTAAACATGACTCTGACCCTAATAATACCCCTAGCTGTAAACCTGAATTTAACCTTCAACCTTTAATACTTACAATAGATCTGGCCATAACCCTTACCCCAAAACTATCCCTAACCATAACCCTAGACCTGACTTTAGCCCTATCCCTAATCCTAGCCCTAACCCTAACACAAATCCTAGCCCTAATCCTAACCCTAAGCCTAGCCTTACTCCTAACCGTAACATTAACCCTAGCCCTAACCCTAATTCTATGTTTTTCCCTAGCCCTAAATGTAGCTTAACATCATACCTTACCCTAACCCTAATGTTAACCCTTAACCTAGCCCTAAAACTAGGCCTAAACCTACCACTAACCATAGCTCTAATCTAGCCCTAATTTAGCCCTAACCCTAACTCTAACTCTCGCCTTATCCCTATCCCTAATTCTAAACCTATTCGTTACCATAACCCAAACCTATCCCTATCCCTAGCCCCAACAGTAGCCCTAACCTTCACCCTAGCCCTAAACCTGGATCTAACCCTAACCTTTAGCATAAAGCTCACTCTAACACTAGCCCTAACCCTAATGCTAATTGGAAAACTAGCCCTAACAGTACACTAGCCCTAAAACAAAATAGAGCTATAACCCTAACCCTAACCCTTAACCTAAACCAAAACCTAACCCTACACCTAGCCTTAAACGCAGCCCTAATTTGAGTCCTAATCCTAACCCTCGAAGTAACTCTGATCCTTACTCAGATCCTAACAGTAACCCTAGCTCTAAACATTGGCCTAACACTAACCCTAGGACTAGCCCTAATCAGAATCCTAGTACTTTCATTAGCTGTAGCCCTGATGCTAATACACATCCTAGCCCTATTCCAAGCCCTAAACCTAGGTTTAACCCTAAATCTAATCCTAATCCTAACCCTAACTCTACCTCTAACCCTATCCCTTACTCTAAGCCAAACCCTCACCCTAATGCTACCCAAGTCCTAGCCATAATCCTTAGCCTACCTCAACCCCTATCTCTATTACTAGTCCTAAACCTAGCCCTCATTCTAGCTCTAACCTTAACTCTAACCCTCACCCTAATTCTGACCCTCACACTAACCCTAGGTCTAAACCTAACACTAACAATAAAGCGAACCCTAACCCTACCCCTACCACTAAACCTATACCTAAACCTAACAGTAACATTAGCAATAGACCAAACCTAATCCTAAAGAGAGTCATAAATCTAGACTTAGCCTTTAACAAAAACCTAGCAGTAGCCCTGACAATAACTGTTAACCTATTGTAAAGACTAATTCTATGCCTAGACCCAACACTAGTCCTAAATCTGGCCCTCACCCTAAACCTACCCCTAACCTGAACAATGACCGTTACTCTAAAACAAACCCTAGCTCTAAATCCTATCCTCACCCAAAACCTAACTAGAACACTAGACTTATCCATAACCCTAACCCTCAAACTAGCCATAACCATATCCCTAGCTCTTACATTACCCATATCCCTAACACTAGCCATAAAACTCACACAAAACATAGCCCTTATCCTAGCCCTAAACCTAGCCCTTATCGTAACCCTAACCATAAGCCTAGACATAAACCTAACAGTAACCCTCGCCCTAACCCTAATTCTAGCTCAAATCTAACCTTAATCTAAACATAACCCTAACCCTAACCCTAACGTTAGCCCTGACTCTAACCTAACCCTCACACTAGCCCTAATCCTAGCTCAAATGCTAACATTTACCCAAAAGTAACACTGACACTAACCATAGGCCTAACCCTAACCCTAGTCTTAAATCTAACCTTAACCCTAGCCCTAAACATAGCTCGAACCCTATCAATTACCCTAAAGATAAGCCTAAGCCAAATGCTAACCCTAGGCCTAACGCTAATACTATTGCTAACACTAACCTTATTCAGTACTCTAAACCTAACCTGAACCTTAAACCTAACCCTATCAATTACCCTAACATGACCCCTAACCCTATCCCTAATGCTAATTGAAGGCTTAAACCTAAATCTTAAGCTAAACCAAACACTACTCGAACCCTGACCCTAATAATACACCTACATTTAAACCTGACCCTTAACCTAAACCTAACATTGGCCTAAACCTACCACTAACCATAGCTCTAATCTAGCCCTAATTTAGCCCTAAACCTAAACCTAACACTATCCCTAGCCCTAAGACTAACTCTAAATCTCGCCCTATCCCTAATTCTAAACCTATCCATTATCATAACCCAAACCCTATCCCTATCCCTAGCCCCAATGCTAGCTCTAACCTTCACCTTAAACTTAACCCTTACACTAGACCTAGCCATAACGTAACTCTAAAACTAACCATAACCATAAACCCAGACCTGACATTGGCCCCAGCCCTAATCTTAGCCCTAACCCTAACACAAGCACTAGTCCTCATCTTAGGCCTTTATCTAGCCTTAATTCTCACCCAAACCCTAACTGTAGCCCTATCTCTAATTTTAACCCTCGCCCTAGACTTGAACTTAGGTATAACCCCATCCTTTCCCCTAATCCAATCACTAAACCTAACCCAAACACTAATGATATCTCTAGCCCTAACCATAGGCCTAACCCTAACATTAACCCTAGCACTAATCCTAGCCCTAATTTAGCCCTAACCCTAACTCTACCCCTAACCTTGGCCTAAGACTAACTCTAACTCTCCCCCAGTCCCTATTTCTAGTTCTAACCCTATCCATTACAATAAACCTAACATAAGCCCTAAACTTAGCCCTAAACCTAGCCCTACACCCTACCCTAGATCTAACAATAACTCTACATTAACTCTAATTCTAAGCCTAATCCTCAACCTACCACAAAATCTAACACTATAGGTAATCCTAAAACTAGCCATAACCCTAGCATTATCCTATAAACAAAACCGAGCCAATGTCCTAACCCTAAATGTTAACCTATACCAAACCATAACCCTAAAACTAGCCATAACCTTCTAGCTCTAATTCATGTCCTCATCATAAAATTAACCCTGATCCTGACTTATATTCTAACACTAACCTTAATTCTAAATATCACACTAACCCTAAAGATAGTGCTAACAATAGATCTAGACCAAATACAAACTCTAATCATAACCTTAATTTTATATTAGCCATAGCCCTAACCCTAGCTCTAAACCTAACAGAAAAACTAGCCCTAATCTGAGTCCTAACCCTAGATGTAAAACTAAACTTAAACCTAGCCCTAGCCCTAACCTTAACCCTACACCTAGCTCTAAACTAGCTCTAACTCTATCACTTACCTTAAGCCAAACCCTATCCATGATGCTAACCTTTGATCTAATCCTAATACATAGCCTAATCCAAACCATAACCCTATTTCTAGTCCTAATCCTAGCTCTCATTCTAGCTCTAACTGTAACTCAAATCATTACCCTAACACAAACCCTTAGTCTAAATCTGACCCTGACCCTAAACCAGACCCTAAAACTAGCCCTACCAGTAAACTTATACCTAAACCTAAGCCTAACATTAGCCCTAGACCTAAGCCTAATCATAAATATAGCCATAACTCTAGAGATAAACCTATAAAAACCTGAGCCCCAGCCCTAACATAATTCTTAACCTAAAGCAAACACTAACCCTATCCCTAGACCTAAACCTAGTCCTAATTCTGGCTTTCACCCTAAACCTAACTCTGACCTGAACACTGACTCTAACACTAAAACTAAACCTAGCTCTAAACCTGAACCTAACCAAAAACCTTAACCTAACACTTAACATAGCCATAACCCTAACCCTAAAACTAGCTCTAATAAGAACCCTAGATCTTACATTACACATATCTTTAATGATGGGCCTAAACCAAACACAAAACCAAGCCCTATTTTGAGGCCTAATCCTACCCTAAGTATAACTATAATTCTAAATGTAGCCCTAACCCTAACCCTTGCCTTAGACATAAACCTAGGTCAAAGCCTAACCCTTAGCCTAAACCTAACCCTCGCCCTTTTCGTAAACATAATCCTAACCCTAGCCCTAATCCTAAACTTAACCCTAGTACTAACCCTAGCTCTAACCCTATCATTACCCTAACACTAAGCCTAAACCTAATAATAACCATAGCCCTAAACCTAACCCTATCCCTAACCTTAATCATAAACCTAACCATCGACTTAACCCTAAACCTAACCCTTGCCATAAACTTAACCCTAAACCTTACCATAAATCAAAACTAAACCTATCCCTGAACCTAAATTTAACCATAACCTAAACTTAACCCTAAACCTAAACTTACATCTAATCCAATACATTATTCTAAAACTAACCCTAACCCTAATGAAAACCCTAGTGCTAACCCCAACCCTAACCATAACCATAACAATAACCCTAACCTAGACCTAACAAAAACCTAACACTTCCCCTAATCCTTACACTAACCCTAACCCTAGCCCTAGTCCTTATTATAACCCTAACTCTAGCTCTAACCATAATATTAAATCTAGCCCTAATCCTAGCCCTAATATAGCCCTATTCCTAATTCTAACCCTTACCCTAGAATTAAGACTAACTATAATTCTCACACAAGACCTATCCCTACTTCTAAACATATACATTAACGGAACCCTAACCCAAGCCCTAACCCTAGTAATACCACTTGGCCTAGCACTAATTCTAGATAGAACCCTATTTCTAAAACTAACCCTATCCCTTACCATAACCCTAATCAAAGCCCTAACCCTAGTCATAATCCTTAGCCATAGCACTAACCTATCTCTAAAACCAACTCTAACTTGAGGCCTCAGCCTAACCCTGAAATTACATCTAACCCTAATGCTATTTCTAAAATTAGCCCTAACACTAGTCCTAGCCCTAAAACAAAACTGAGCCATACCCCTAACACTAACCCTTACCCTAAACATAACTCTAACCCTACACCAGCCCTAACCATAACCCTAATTTGAAACCTAACCCTAACCCTAAACCTAACCATAAACCTGACTCATATCCAAACACTAAACCTAGCTTTAAACATCACCCTAACCTTAAACCTAACCCTAAACTTAACCCTAAAACTAACCCAAATTGTAACCCTATTTCTTACAATATCATAACCATAACACTAGCCCTAACCCTAATACAAAACTAGCCCTAATCCAAGCCCTAACACGAGCTTTAACCCTAAACTTAACTCTAACCCTAGTCCTAAACTTAACTCTAACCCTATCACTTACCCTAAGCCAAACTCTCACCCTAATTATAACAGTATTCTTAGCACTAATCCTTAGCCTAACGAAAACCTAACTCTATAACAAGTCATAACCCTAGCCTTCATTCTTGATCTAACCGTAACCCAAACCCTAACCCTATCCCTGATCATTATTCTGACCCTATCACTAATCTTAAGTCTAAATCTAAACCTAACCCTAAACCTAACCCTAACACTAGCCCTTGACCTAAACCTAATCCTAAATCTAGCCATAACTATAGCTCTAGACCTAAGGACAAACTAGACCTAGCCTTAACAATAACCCTTAACCTAACACAAACTCTAACCCTAATTCTAGACATAACCCTTCTCCTAATTCTTGCTTTAACCCTAACCATTACCCTACGCGAACACTGTCCCTGACACTAACACTAACCTTAGCTCTAAACTTCACCCTAACTCTAAAACTAACCCTAAAACTACACCTAGCCCTAACATTAACCATAAAACTAGTCTTTATCATTACAGCAGTTCATGCATTAGCCATAGCCCTAACCTATCACAAAACCTAGCCCTAATTCAAGCCCTACCTTAGCTTTAACCCTAAAGCTAACCCTAACAATAACCCTAGCCCTAATTATAACCCTAAGCCTAACCCTAGACCTAATCCTAACCATAACCCTAGCCCTAACCCTAGCTCTAACCCTATTCAGTAATTTGACTAATTTGAGACCTAAATATAAACATTAACATAACACAAACCCTAAACTTAACCATGAATCAAATAATACTTATAGGTCTAAACCTGACCCTAACAAGAGACATAAACTTTACAATAGACCTAGCAATAAATCTAAACCTAAAACTATCCCTAACCATACCCTAGACCTGACATTAGCCCTAGCTCTAATCTAGCCCTAATTCTAATATAAAACTTAGTCCACATCCTAGCAAGGAACCTCACTTTAATCATAACCTTAACCCTTATGTTAACCCTAACCTTAACCCTAATTCTCACCCTAGTCCTAAAACTAGCTATATTTCCATCCCTAACGCTAAACCTAACCTAACCCTAAAACTAACACTAACCCTAGGCCTAACCCTAACACTAACCCTATCCCTAAAACTAACTCTAACTCTCACACTAGCCCTACAACTAATTCTAACCCTATCCCTTACCATCACCATATACATAGCCGTAAACGTAACCCTACCCTAGCCCTATACTTAGCCCTATCAGAAAACCTAGATCTAAACCTAACTCTAAATTTAAACCTAACCCTAAGACTAAACCTAACCATAACTCTACTCTTATCCCTAATCCTTAACCAAAGCCTAAATCTCACACTTACACTAGCCCTAAGCCTAAGACTAATCATAAAACTAGCCCTAACCCAACCCATAGCCCTAAAACAAAACCAAGTCATAGCACTAAACTTAACCCTTAACCTAAACCAAATCTTAACCATACACCTAGCCCTAATCCTATTCCTAATTATAATCTAATCCTAACCCAAAATCTAACCCTGACCCTGACTCTGACACTAACACTAACCCTGGCTCTAAACTTCATCATCACCATAAACCTAACCTCAACATTAGACCTAGTCCTAACTCTAAACCTATAAATAGCTGTAATAAAAAACCTACTTCATACATTAGTGGTAGCCTTAACCCTAGCCCTAACCTAACCAAAAACTTAGCCTAACTCTTAGTCCCAAATCTAACTTTAACCCTAAACCTAAACCTAAACCTAACCCAAACACTAGCCCTAATCCTATACATAACCCTAGCTCTAACCTTAGGTCTAAACCTATCCATTACCCTAAACTGACTCATATCCTTACACTCATCCTAGATCTAAACACTGCCCTAAACTCAAACCGAACACTAACATTAACAATAGCCCTAATTCGAGTCTTAAGGCTAACCCTAAAACTAACCCTGACCCTGACTCCTATCCTAACAAGAAACGTAGCTATAAATATCACCTTTACCTCAAACCTAACCCTAGCCCTCAAACTACCCCTAACCCTAATCCTAAAACTAACCCTAATGGTAACCCTAGTTCTTATATTAGCTGTTGCACCAATCTTATTCCCAACCCTAACACAAAAACTAGCCCTAAACTGAGCCCTAAACCTAGCTTTAACTCTAACTCTAACCCTAAACATAGCCCTAACCCTAGATCTAAATCAATCCCTTACCCTAAGCGAAACCCTAAACCTAAGAGTAACCCTAGACCTATCACTAGTTTTTAGACTAACCAAAATGATAACCCTATTAATAGTCCTAAACCTAGCCTTTGTTTTAGCTCTAACACTATCCCAAACCCTAACACTAACCCTGATCCTTATTCTGACCCTAACACTAAACCTGGGTCTGACCCTAACCCCAACCCTAACCCAAAATTTACCATAATCCTATCCCTCGACCTAACTCTGAACCTAACTCTCATGAGCATAGAACTGACCATAGCTCAGAACCTAACCCTTACGCTAAACATAACGCTAAACCTAATCCTAGTTTTAACCCTCACCTTAACCCTAACACAAGACCAAAATTTAACCTAAACCCTAGCCCTAACCTTAACTCTAACTGTATCTNGAAAACCTAGCTTTAACCTTAAACGTAAACCTAACCCTAAACCAAAATTAGCCCTAACCCTATACATAACCCTTGCCCTAACATTAAATCTAAACCTATCCATTAACCTAACAATAACCCTAACTCTTAAGGTAACCCTAGGCCTAACCCTAACCCTATCCATTACACTAAACCAAAATTAAACCCTAAAACTAACCCTGTCATTACCCTAAACCTAAACCCTAACCTAACCCAAACCCTAATATTGACCCTAACCCTAAAAATAACCCTAGATGTAAACCTGAATCTTACCCTAAACATAATCCTTACACTGGATCAAGCCATAAACCTAACACTAAATCTAGTCCTAACTATAACCCTAGACCTGACATTAGCCCTACCCTAATACTATCCCTAACCCTAACACAAACCCTAAACCTTATCCTAGCCATAAATCTGGCCTTAATCATAACCCTAACCCTAACTTTAGCCCTAACCCTAATACTAACCTTTGCCATAGCCATAAACCTAGATAAAAGCACATCCCATAACCTAAATGTAACCCTAACTCTAACTCTAACCCTTTTCATCCCAAATGCCCTATCCTTAGCCCTAGCTTTAACATGAGATCTCAACCTAACTTTAAATATAACCTTAACTCTATGCCTAAGCCTAAAACTAGCCTTAAACCTGATGCTAATTATAAAGCTATCTCTAACCATAGCCCTAACACTAACCCTAGCCATAATTTAGCCCTATCCCTAAACTTAAACCTAACCCTAGCCCTAAGAATAACTCTAACTATCACACTGGCCCTATCACTCATTCTAATCCTATTACCTTCAGATAAATCTAACCCTATCCCAAATCCTAGTCCTAACTCTTGCCTTATCCTTAGCCCTAGCACTAACCTTAGATAAAAACCCAACTCTAAAATTAACCATAAACTGAAGCCTAAGCCTAATTCTAACACTAGCCCTAACCCTAACACTAATCCTAAAATTTTACTAACCCTAACACTAGCCCTAAAACCAAACCCAGCCAAAGCTCTAACCATAACCGTTAACCTAAACTAAGCCCTAACCCTACACCTAGCCCTAACCTCAGCCCTAATTTGAGATTTTAGCCAAACCCTAAAACTAACCCTGACCCTTACACTGACCATAACACTAACCCAAGGTCTAAAGATCACTCTAAACCTAAATCAAAGCCTAACAGTAAACCTAGCCCTAAAACACTAAAATTACCCATAATCATAACCCTAGTACTTACATTAGCCGTAAACTTAACCCTAGCACTAACTTAACCCAAAACATAGCCCTAATCATAACCAAAATCCTAGCCCTAAACTGATTTTTAACTCTATCCATTACCATAACCCTAACCCTAACCCTAATACTAATTCAAGCCCTAATTAAAACCAACCCTGATGCTGACTCATATCCTAACACTCACCCTAGTTCTAAACACCGCCCTCAACTTAAACTGAACCCTAAGTGTAACACTAGCCCTAATTCGAGTTCTAACTCTAACCCTAAAACTAAGCCTGAACCTGACTCCTATTCTAACACGAACCTTAGCTAAAAATATCACCCTAACCTTAAACCTAACACTAACACTAAATCTAACCCATACACTAACACTAAAACTAACCCTAATAGTAACCCTAGTTCTTACATTAGCCATTTCCCTAACTCTAGCCCTAAATCTAACACAAAATCTAGGCCTAATCATATCCCTAAACCTAGATTTAACCCTAACTCTAATCATAACCATAGCCCTAACCCTAGCTCTAAACCAGTCCCTTACTTAAGCAAAACCTTAAACCTAAGGGTAACCATAGACCTATCCTTAATCCTTAGGCTAACCAAAACACTAACCTTATTAATAGCACTTACCCTTGCCCTCATTCTAGATCTAACCCTATCCAAAACCCTAACACTAACCCTGACCCTTTTACTGACCTTACCATTAATCCTAGGTCTAATCCTAACCATAACGCTAACACAAAACCTACCAAAATCCTATCCCTAGACCTAATCCTGAACCTTACACTCAGCCTAGACCTAACCATAGCTCAGAACCTAACCCTTACACTAAACATAACCTTAACCTAACCCTAGTTCTAACCCTCACCCTAATGCTAAATCAATTCCTAATTCTAACCATAACCCTAGCTCAAACCTTAAGTTTAGCTGTATCATTAACCTAAACATAATCCTTACCCTAATGATAATTCTAGGCCTATCCCTAAACGTATCACTATCCCCAAGCTTATCAATTACCCTAAACCTATCCTGAACCCTGGACATAATCCAATCATTACCCTAAACCTAACCCTAATGATAATTTGAGCCCTAACCCTAAACTCAAACCTAAACCAAACCCTAACACTGACACTGACCCTAATAATTCCCCTAGCTCTAAAACTCACTCTTACCTATAACTAACCCTTACACTAGATCTAGCCATAAAACTAACCCCAAAACTATCCCTAAGCATAACCTTAGACCTGATATTAACCTTAGCCAAGATACTAGCCCTAACCCTAACACAACCCCTAGCTCTTATCCTAGTTCTAAACATAGCTTTAATTATAACACTAACCATAACCCTAGGCCTAACTATAACACTAAACCTAGCCCTAATCTTAGATCAAATTTAGCCCAATCCCTAACCTTAACCTGAACCCTAGCCCAAAGACTAACTCTAACTATCACCTTAATCCTAAACCTAGTTCTAACCCTATACTTTACTGGAACCCTAA
Organism: Marmota marmota marmota; assembly: GCF_001458135.2. Classification (NCBI taxonomy): domain Eukaryota; kingdom Metazoa; phylum Chordata; class Mammalia; order Rodentia; family Sciuridae; genus Marmota; species Marmota marmota. The sequence goes on along the minus strand of NW_026005868.1, from coordinate 277,353 downwards.
TACTAGCCTAAACCATAAGTCTAATACTAGCCCTATTCATAGCCCTAGCAGCAACCCTAGAACTAACCCTCACTCTAAATCTAACCCTAACACTTAGCCTAAACCTAAACCTAAACCTAACACTAGCCCTAACCCTAAGGCTAATCCTAAAACTAGCACCAACCCTAGCCCTAAAACAAAACCAAGCCATAGACCTAACCCTAACCCTTAATAAAAAGTAAGACCTAACCCTACACTTAGCCATAACTCTAGGCATAATTCGAGTTTTAATCCAAACCCTAAAACTAACCCTGACCCTTACTCTGACCTTAACACTAACCCTAGCTTTAAACATCACACTAACCCTATACCTAAACGTAACAATAGACCTTGCCCTAACCCTAACCCTAAAATTAGTCCTAATCGCAACTCTGGTACTTCCATTAGCCATTACCCTAAACCTAGCCTTAACTTAACCCAAAACCTAGCCTTATTCTGAGCACTATCCCAAGATTTACCCCTAACCCTAACCCTATCACTAATCTTAACTATAACCCTAGCTGTAACCCTAGATTTAACCTTAACCTGAACCCTAAGCCTAACCCTATCAATAATCATAACAATAACCATAGCTGTACCCCTATCTCTAACCCTGTCCATTACTCTAACAATAACCCTAACCTTAAAGCTAAACCTAGGCCTAAAACTAACCATATCCCTAATCAAAACCCTATCCATTACCCTAAGTCTAACCTCAAACCTAAACCTAACACTATCTTTACCCTAACACTAACTCTAATGTTAATTTGAGCCCTAACATAAACCTTACCTATCCAAAACACTAATCGTGACCCTGACCCTAAGAGTACCCTTAGCTCTAAACCTGACCCTAACCATAACCTAACCCTTACACTAGACGTAGCTATAAACCTAAACCTAAAACTATTTTTAACCATAACACTATACCTGAAATTAGCCCTAGCCATAATCCTAGCCCTAAACATAGGCTTAATCCTAGCCTGAACCATAACCCAAGCCTTAACCCTAATTCTATTCAGCAGCCTAGCTCTAAACCTACCTATAACCTCATTCTATACCCCAAAACTAACCATAACCCTAAACCTAACCCTAACCCTCACCCTAAAACTAGGCCTAACACAAAGCCTAGTGCTAATCCTAGCCTTTATTTAATCCTATCCTAACCCTAAACCTAGCCATAAGACTAACTTTAACTCTTGTCCTAGCCCTGGCCCTAGTCCTATCCTTAGCCTTAATCCTAATCCTAGATCTAAGCCTAAGTCTAAATCTAAAGCCAAACCCTAAAACTAATCCTGACCCTTACTCTGACCTTAACACTAACCTTAGCTCTAAACTTCACTCTAAATTTAACTGTAACAATAAGCCTAAACCAAACCCTAACACTAGCCCTAACCATAACACTAATCCTAAAACGTGCCCTATCTCTAGCCCTAGCCACAAACCAAAACCAAGCCATAGCCCTAATATTAACCCTTAACATAAATCAAACACTAACCATACAAGTAACCCTAAAACTAACTCTAAAACTAACCCTGACCCTGACACTGACCCTAACAATAATCCTAGTTCTAAACATCACACTAACTTAATATTAACCCTAACACTATATCTAGCCTTAACCTAACCCTAAAACTAGCCTTAATCATAACCATAGCCCTAACAGTAGCCCTAACCCTAATACAAATTCTACACCTAATCTGAGCCATAATCCTAGTTTTAATTGTAATACTAGCCCTGACCCTAACCAAAACCCTAGCCCTAACCCTAACTCTAACCCTATTCCTTACACTAAGCCAAACCCTAACCAAAATGCTAACCCTAGACCTAATCCTAATCCTTAGCCTAAATTAAACTCTAACCATAATACTAGTCTTAACCCTAGCCCTTGTTCTACTCTAAAACTAACCCTGACCCTCATCTGACCCTAACAGTAACCCTAGGTCTAAACCTGACCCTAAACCTAAACCAAACCCTAACACTAGCCCTACTGGCAACCCTATACATATACGTAAGCCTAACACTAGACCTAGACCCAAAGCTAATCCTAAATATAGGTATAACTCTAGCCCTTCACCTAAACAAAAACATAGCACTAGCACTAAAAATAACCCTTTACCTAAACCAAACAATTACCCTACAGCTAGACCTAAACTTAGTCCTAATTCTGGCTCTAACCCTAACCCTAACCCTATCCCAAAAACTGACCCTAAATCTAGCACTGAACCTAGATTTAAACATGGCATTAACTCAAAACCTAGACCTAACACTAGATCTAGCCATAACACTAACACTAAAACCAGCCATAAACATAACCCTAACTCTTACATTAACCATAGTCCTAAACCTAGCCCTAAACCTAACATAAAACCTAGACCTAATCCTAGGCCTAAATTTAGCTCTAAGCATAACCCTTAGCCTAAAACTAGCCCTAAACTTATCCCTAACCTAAGCCTCGCCTTAGACCTAACTCAAGCTCAAAGCCTAACCTTTACACTAAACATAACACTAGCTCTATCCTAAACCCTATCTCTAGCCCTATCCCTAATCCTAACATTAAACCTAGCCTGAACTTTAGCTCTAACCATATCCATTACCTTAACCCTAACCCTAACCATAATTAAAACCCCATCCCTAACACTAAACCTAACTCTAACCATAAATGTAAACCTAGACCTAAACCTAAACCTTCCCTCACCCTAGCCATAACCTTAGCTCAAACAATAACCCTTACCCTGACCTAACTATAACCCTAGCCCTAAACTTAACACTTACCCTAACCCTAAAACTTACTCTAAATCACACCCTAAACCTATCCCTAAACCTAGCCATAATCCTAGAGTTAATCAAAACCATAACCTAGCCCTAACTCTAGCTCTAAACCTATGCATTAGACTAAACATAACCCTAACCCTAATTGTAACCCTAACCTGATTGCTAAACCTAACTCATCCATTACCCTAAACCTTAACTGAAACCTAAACTAAACCCTATCCATTATTCTAAACCTAAACCTGACCCTAATGTTAATTTGACCCTTAACCCTAAACCTTTAGATAAACCAAATGCTAACCCTGACCCTGACTCTGACCCTAATAATAAACCTAGCCCTAAAGCTGACCTTTAACCTAAACCTAACTCTTACACTAGACCTAGCCATAACCTAACCCTAAAACTATATTTAAAATTAACCATAGACCTGATATTAGCCCTAGTCCTGGTCCTAGCCATAAACCTAATAGAAACCCTAGCCCTTAACCTAGCCTTAATCGTACACTGAAACATAACTCTAGGCCTAATTCTAATTCTAAACCTCACCCTACCCCTAAAGCTAGCTATAACCCCACCCATTCCCCTAATCTTTACCTTAACACTAATGCAAACCCTAACGCTAGCCAAACCCCTTAGTCTAATCCTAACACGGACCCTAGCCTCAATACTATCCCTAATGTAGCCCTAACCCAAACACTAACACTAGCTCTAATCCTAGCCCTAATTTAGCTCTAAACCTAACCATAATCTAGCCCTAATCCTATCCCTAATTTAGCCCTAAATCTAACACTAACCCTAGTCCTAATCCTAGCCCCAGTTTAGCCTTAACTTTAGCCCTAACCCTAGCCCTAATCTTAGCTCTAATTTAGTCCTAACACTAACCCTAACACTAAGACTACTACTATAACTCTAATTCTCACCCTAGCTGTATCCCTAGTTCTCACCATATTCATTACCATAACCCTAACCCTCATGCTAACCCTAGTCCTAGGCCTAATCCTAACCCTAGATAAAACCCTATCTCAAAATCAAACCCTAACCCTAAACCTAAACCTCAACCTAACACTAGCCCTAACCTGATGCTAATCCATAATCTGGCCGTAACTGTAGCCCTAGACTTAAAACAAAACCAACATATATCCCTACCTTAACCTAAACTAAACCCTAACCATACAACTAATACTAACTTTAGCTCTAATGTGAGTTCTAACTCTAACCCTAAAACTATCCCTGACTCTGACACTAACCCTAACAATAACCCTTGCCCTCAACATCATCCTAACCCTATACCTAACCTTAACACTAGACCAAACCCTAAACCTAAACTTAAAACTAGCACTAATTGCAACACTAGTTCATACATTACCATAGCCCTAATCCTATCCCTAACAAAACCCCAAACCAAGCCCTAATCCGAGCCTTAACCCTAGTTTAACCCTAACCCTAAACCTAACCCTAACCCAGAACATAGACCTAAACTTTATCCTAACCCTACCCAGAATTCTAACCATAACCCTAGCCCTATCACTAGCTCTAACCCTAACCACAACCATAACTCTAATGGTAACCCTAGGCCTAACCATAAAATTATCCCTGACACTATTTCATTAACCTAAACCTAACCTTAACCCTAAACCTAACCCTAACATTACCCTAACACTAACTCTAATGCTAATTCAAGCCCTAACCCTAAACCTTAACCCAACCCAAACCCCAAAACTGCCCCTGCCCATGATAATATACCTAGTTCTAACACTGACCCTATCCCTAAACCTAATCCTTATAATAGACCTAGCCATAAACCTAACCCTAAAACAATCGCTAGCCATAATCCTAGACCTGAATTTGCCCTAGCCGTAATTCTAGGCCTAAACTTAACACAAAACAAACCCATAATCCTAACCCTAACCCTAGCCCTAATGCTATTCATAAACCTAGCCTTAAATTTAGCTCTAACCCTATCAATTACCCTAAACATAACCTAAATTATAATGCTAACCCTAGGCCTAAATCTAACCCTATCTCTAACTGTAACCCTATCCATTATGCTAAATCTAACATGAACCCTAAACCAAACCCTATCATTACCATAACCCAAACCCTAATGCTAATTTGAGCCCTAACCCTAAACCCTAACCTAAACAAAACCCTAAACCTGACTCTGACCCTAATAATACGGCTAGGTCTAAATTTGACCCCTACCCGAAAGCTAAAACTTACACTAAACATAGCCATAAACCTAACCCTGAAACTATTCAACACCATAACCCTAGATCTGACATTCGCCCAAATACTATTCCTAACCCTAACCCTAACACAAAACCTAGCCCTCATCCTAGCCTGAAACCTAGCCTTAATCATAACTCTAATTAACCCCTAGCCCTAACCCTAATTCTAACCTTCACCCTTGCCTTATCCCTAAGTCTAACCCCATCATTTACATGAAACCTAACCCTAAGCCTAAAACTAACCCTAGGCCTAAACATAAGCATAAACCTAGTCATATTCTTAGTGCTAATTAAGCCGTACACCTAACCAAACACTAAGCTTAGCCGTAAGACTAACTCTCACACTAAAAGACCATAGCCCAATTCCTAGTTCTAACCCTATCCCTTACCATAACCCTAATCCTAGCCATAAACCCAGACCTAACAGTAGCCCTATCCTTAGCCCTAGACCGTAACCTAGATATAATCCTAAATCGAACTCTAACTTTAACCATGAGCCTAAACCTAAACCTAACACTAGCCCTAAACCTAATGCTAAACCTAAATCTAGCCCTAACCATAGCCCTAGCCCTAAAACAAAACAGAGCCATAGCCCTAACTTAACCTAAACCAAAATCTAACCTCACACCCAACCCTAACCCTAACCTTAATTCGAGTCCAAACACTAACCCTAAAACTACTCTGACCTTGAATTTGACTCTAACACTAACCCTACCTCTAAATGTTTTACCTAACACTACCACTAGATCTAGTCCTAAACCTAATCCTAAAATTAGCCCAAATGATAACCCTAGACCATAAATTGGCCATAACTCTAAAACTAGCCCTAACTCTAATGAAAACCTAGCCTTAATGTAAGACCTAACCCTAGCTTTAACCCTAAACCTAAACCAAACACTAGCCTTAACCCTAACCCTAAACTTAGCCCTAATCATAGCACTAATCCTATCCGTTACCCTAAGCTAACCCTAAACCTAATGCTAACCCTAGGACTAACCCTAATCCTTAGCCTAACCCAAACCCTCATCCTGTTACTAGTCCTAACCCTAGCCCTCATTCTAGTTCTGACCAAAACCCAAACACTAAACCTAACCTTGACACTTATTCTGACCGTAACAGTAACCGTATGTCTAAAGCTGACGCTAACCATAAACCGAACCCTAACACTAGCACTAGCAATAAACCTATACCTAAACCTAACCCTAACACTAGCCCTAGACCTAAACCTAATCCTAATTCTAGCCATATCTCTAGCCCTAGAACTAAACAAAACCCTAGCCCTAGCCCTAGTGATAAACTTAACCTAACACAAACCAACCCTAACCCTAGACCTAACTCTAGTGATAATTCTGGGTTTAACCCTAACCCTAACTATAATCTGAACACTAACCCTGACCCTAACACTAACACTATCTCTAAACATAACGCTAATGGTAAGCCTAACCCTAACACTTGACCTAGCTGTAACACACAAAAAGTATCCCTAATCATAACCCTGGTTTATATATTAGTTGTTGGCCTAACACTAGCCCCAACCTAAACCAAAACCTGGCCCTAAGCCAAGTGCTAACCCTAGTTTTAACCCTAACCCTAAAACTAGCCCTAATCCATACCCTAACCCTAGATCTAACCCTAGTTTTACCTTATCCATTACCTTAAGCTAAACCCTAAACCAAATGCTAACCCTAGTCCTAACCCTAATCCTTAGCCTAACCCAAACACTAACCCTATTACTAGTCCTAACTCTAACCTTCATTCTAGCTCTAACCCTAAACCAAACCCAAACCCAAACTCTAACCCTGACACTTATTCTGACACTAACACTAACTGCAGGTATAAACCTGACCCTAACACGAGACCAAACCCTAACATTAGCCCTAAGGTTAATCATATACTTAAACCTAAATCTAACACTAGCCCTAGACTTAAACCTAAGCCTTAATATAGCCATATCTCTAGCCCTAGTCCTGAAAAACAACCTTGCCCTAGCCCAAACAATAACCCTTAACCTAACCCAAATCTAACCCTACCCCTAGACCTAACCCTAGTCCTAATTCTGGCACTAAACCCAACACTAACTCTAACCTGAACACTGGCCCTGACCTTAACATAATCCAAACTCCAAAATTCACTCTAAACCAAAACCTAATCGTAACACTAGACCTAGCCATAACCCTAACCCTAAAATTAGACCTAATCATAACCCTAGCTCTTAATTTACCCATGGCCCTAACACTAGGCCTAAACTAACACAAAATCTAGCCCTAATTTTAGGCCTGAACATAGCCCTAAGAGTAACCCTAAACCTAACCCTAGCTCTAAACCTAGCCCTATGCCTCGCATTAGACCTAACCCTAGCTCAAAGACTAAACTTTACCCTTAACATAACTCTAGCCATATCCCAAACCCTAACTTAATACTAGCCCTAATCCTAACATTAACCATAGCCCTAACCATACCTCTAATTATATCAACTACCTTAACCCTAACCCTAATCCTAACCATAAGCCTAGCCCTAACCCTAGCTCTAATTCTATCCACTACCTTAACCACAATCCTAACCCTAAAGCTAATCCTAGGCTTAACCCTAACCCTATTGCAATCCCTAAACCTATCCATTGCCCTAAAACTAACTTGAACCCTAATCCTAAGCCTATTCATTACCCTAAACCTAACTCTAACCATAATGCTAATTCGATCCTGAAACCTAAACCTTAACCTAAACCAAGCTTAAGCCAAACACTGACCCTACTTATATACATAGCTATAAACTTGACCCTTACCCTAAATCTAACCCTTACACTAGACCTAACCATAAACATAAACCGAAACCTATCTCAAATGTAACACTATACCTGACATTTGCCCTAGACCTAATCCTAACATTAACCCTAACACTTACACTAACTCTCATCCTAGCCCAAAACCTAGCCTTAATCATAACCCTAACCATAATTCTAACCCTTTCCCTAGCCCTAAACCTAGTTATAACCTCATTGCTTACCCTAAACCTAATCCAAACCCTAACTCTAACACTAAACCTAGACCTAACCTTAACACTAGCACTAACCGTAACACTAACTCTAACCCTCATCCTAAACCTAACCCTAATCCTAGCTTTAAGACTAACTATAACTCTCACTCAAGCCCTAGCCCCAATTTTAATCCTATCACTTACCATAAATTTATTCCTAGCCATAGTGTAGAATAACCCTAGCCCTAACCTTACACCTTGCCCTAACCCTAGATCTAAACCTAACTCTAAATCTAACCCTAATTCTACACCTAAACCTAGCCCTAACACTAGCCCTAACCCTAATGATAATCCTATAACTAGCCCTAACCATAGGCTTAGACCTAAAACAAAACTGAGCCATAACACTAACCCTAAACTTTTACCTAAACCAAACCCTAAGTTTATATCTAGCCCTAAGCCTAGCCCTAATGTGAGTCCTAATCTTAACTCTAATACTACAACAAAACCTGTCTCTGACACTAATACTAACCCTAATTCTAAACATTGCCCTAAACCTAAACCTTAACCTAACAATAGATCTGGACCTAACCCAAATTCTAAAACTACTTCTAATCATAACCCTAGATCATACAATAGCCATATCCTTAAACCTAATGCTAACCCAAACCTAGCCCAAATCTGATACCTAACCCTAGATTTCACCCTAACCCTAACACTAACACTAGCCATAACCCTAACCCGAAATCTAGCTCTAACCCCAGCTCTAACCTTTTACTTTACCCTAGCCAAACCCCAAACGTAATGCTAACCCTAGTCCTACAACTAATCCTTAGTTTAACCCAAACCCTATCCCTATTACTAGTCCTAACCCTAGCCCTCATTCTTGTTTTAACCATAACCCAAATTATAACCCTAACCATGACCCTTATTCTGATCCTGAACATAAAACAAACCCTATCACTAGCCCTACCCATAACCCTATATTTAAACCTAACCCTAACATTCACCCTAGATTAAACCTAATCCTAAAGCTAGCCATATATTTAACCAAGACATAAACAAAAAACTAGCCCTAGTTCTAATGATAACCCTTAACCTAAGCCAAACACTAACCTTACCTCTAGACCTAACCAATCCTAATTCTGGCTCTAGCTAACCCTAACCCTAATCCAAACACAGACCCTGACACTAACACTAACCATAGCTATAAAACTAACCCTAACCAAAACCTAAACCTAAACCTAACACTAGACCATAAACATAACCCTTACATTACCATAGCACTAAAATTAGCTCTAAACCTAACACAAAACCTAGCCCTAATCCTAGGCCTTAATTTAGCCCAAAGCATAACCCTAACCCTAACCTGAACTTATCCCTTACCCTAAGCCTAACCCTCACACTAACCCAAACCCTCGCCTTAGACCTAAACCTAGATAAAACCCAAAACTGAACCCTCAACAGAACCCTATCCCTAAACCTAATCCTAATCCTAGCCCTAATCATAATGTTAACACTAGCCCTAATACTATCTCTAAAATTATCCATTACCCTAAACCGAAATTTAACCCTAATGATAAACCTAGCTCTAATCCTAATTGTAAACCTAATCCTAGACCTAACCCTAAATCTATTCCTCATTGTAGCCTTAACCCTAAATAAAACCCTAACATTTACTTTAACTCTAACCATAGTGCAAATCCTAACACTAACCCTAAACCTGAAACTACCCCTAACTCTAGACTGACATCTAACCCTATCCATTACCCTAACTCAAAGATAATCTTAGCCTTAACCTTAACACTAACCCTAAACCTAAAACTACCACTAAACATAACCCAACATCTAACCCTATCCATTAACCTAACTCTAAAGATAACATTAGCCCTAATCCTAACACTAACACTAACCTTTGCCACAGTCTGGCTGGGCACAAAATCACGAGCCACTCAAGCAGGAACAAACTTTATTATTTTTTGAAACTGCCGCCAATGTCCGGTAGGCACCCGGGAAGATTTTTTCCACCCATGCGGCCTCCTCTCGGACCTGCAGAGAGGGCTCCTCCCCCGGAACTCCCTCCTACTGTACTTCCCCAACCAATGGGAACTCTCCAGGAGTCCCAAAGCCGGCCTAGGTGAACAGCAGGAGTCCAATATCCATATGAATGCAAATCTTAACATAATCATATCATCTCAATGGCTAGCTGGCGTCACCTTTCAACCAAAAATGCCATGCATCATATACTTGGCTCTTAGCATCTCCCCCCTTCTGTTTAAGTAACAAGCAATCTGACTAGGGACCGTGCCTGTTAGGTTTCTCCAATTCAACATATGATTCTTACCCGTCATCGGAAAACTGACTTTTAGGCGTCAGCCTCCTGTCTTAGGTTGATACCACTGCAATTGGATCATACCTGTCACTGACTACCGGTCCAGCATATAGCCATACTTGTGGATAGGCCTATGTACCAGTGGGGGGGTGAGGTTCTTTGCCTCACCTCTGTTGGCCCCCAAATTTAGACCATCACTAGTAGAAGGGAGGAGGATACAGAAATGTCA
>NW_026005868.1:249756-262989 GCF_001458135.2 Marmota marmota marmota | reverse complement strand
TGATGGTTGTTTTTCCTCTAAGCTTTCTTTCTTCAAATCTTCCTCTGTCTGACTAGCTTGAGAGACCTTCTCTTTTGCTTGACCTAACATGTTTTCTACCATAGTCTGGACCTCTAACAATTTACTTAACAGTCTTTCAGTTTGTTTTTTACTAGTTTCTAATCTACTATAAAGGTAACACAACCCAATAAGATAGCATAAAACAAAACCGAAACAGAATGAAACAAAAACTGAACAAAGAATAGTTGTATCAATTTTCTCTTTCTCAGGGCCGAACAACTTCAAACCTTGAGCCAACCATTTTTCCCAGTTTGCCTGAGAAAATTCTAGGGATAGGCAGCTTGAAACAAAAACAAGATAAATCAAAACGAGAACACATTGTTTTTTGAAATGGTCACCCATTTTGTTGCCTTCCCTCAGGGGCGAGCAATTTTACTCACCTCCAAGCTTCAGGCATTCCCCGTGCGGGCTGCCAGTTGCCGCAGTCTGGCTGGGCACAAAATCACGAGCCATTCAAGCAGGAACAAACTTTATTATTTTTTGAAACTGCCGCCAATGTCTGGTAAGCACCTGGGAAGATTTTTTCCACCCACGCGGCCTCCTCTCGGACCTGCAGAGAGGGCTCCTCCCCCGGAACTCCCTCCTACTGTACTTCCCCAACCAATGGGAACTCTCCAGGAGTCCTGTAGCCAGCCTAGGTGAACAGCAGGAGTCCAATATCTATATGAATGCAAATCTTAACATAATCATATCATCTCAATGGCTAGCTGGCGTCACCTTTCGACCAAAAATGCCATGCATCATATACTTGGCTCTTAGCAAACCTTAACTGTAAATCTAACACTAGACATATTCCTAAACAAAACCCTCATCCTAGCACTAAACCTAGCTCAAAAGTTAACCTGTACCCTAAACCTAACCCAACACCGAAACCTAGCCCTAGCCCTAACCCTAACTCTAGCCCTAATCCTATCCAAAACCCTAGCACTAACCCTAGCTCTAATGCTATTAATTACCCTAACAATAACCCTAACCAAATGCTAAACCTAGGCCTAACCCTAACCCTATCACTAACACTAACCCTTGCAATTACCCTACTCTTAACGTGAATCCTAAACCTAAACCTATCTATAAAACTAAACCTATCAATAAACCTAACCCTAATTCTAACCCTAACCCTATTAATTAACCTAACACAAAACTGAAACCTGATCCTCACCCTAAAAATACACCTTAATCTTAATCTGGGCCTTACCCCATACCTAACATTAGACCTAGACATGAACCTAATCCTATAACTATGAATAGCCGTAAACCTAAACCTGACGTTATCCCTATCCCTAAAACTTGATCTAACGCTAACACAAACCCTAGCCCTCATTCTAACACCAAATCTAGACTTAATCTAACACAAACCTAACCCTAGACCTAAACCTAATTCTAATCATCAGCCTAACCATAAACATATCTATAACCATATCCCTTCCCCTTAACCTAACCCTAAACCTAATCTTAAACATAGCCCTAACCCTAGGCCTAACCCTAACACCAATCCTAGACATATTCCTAGCCCTAATTTAGCCCTAAACTTAACACTAACCCTAGCCTTAAGACTAACTCTAACTATAGCCCTAGCTGTATTCCTAGTTCTAACCCAATCCCTTACTGTAACCCTAACAATAGACATAACCTTAGCACTAAACATAGCCATAGCACTAACCCTAGAATTAACCATAAATCTAAATGTACCCCTAAGCCTAAACTCACCCTATCACTAGCAATAACACTAACATTAATTATAAAACTACCCTTACCTTTAGCCTTAGCCCTAAAAACATAACGAGCCATAGCACTAACCCTAAACCTTAACCTAAACAATATCCTAACCCTACATCTAGCCCTAAACCCACCCCTAATTAGAGTCCTATCCCTAACACTAAATCTAACCCTGACCCTGACTCTGAACTTAACACTAACCCTAGCTCAAAACATCATCCTGAACTTAAACCTAACCATAAAACTAGACTTAGCGCTAACTGTAATCCTAAAATTAGCTATAATCATAACCCTAGTTCTTACATTAGCTGCATCCCTAAAACTAGCCCTAATGTTACCCAAAATCTAGCCCTAATGTGAGCCCCAATCCTAGTTTTAACCTTAATTCGAAACCTAAAAAGTCCTAATCCTTAACCTAAACCAAACACTAACTTTAATCCTTGCACTAACCCTAAACCTAACACTAACCATAAACCTAGGCCTAACCCTAGATCTAACCCTATCCATTACCCTAATAATATAAACCTGATCCTAACCCTAATGATAACCCTCGGCCTAACAATAACACATTTGCTAATCCTACATATCCATTACCCTAAACATAACCCTAACCCTAACCCTAACCAAACACTAAACCTAGACGTAACACTAACCCTAAAACTAGCCCTAATTGTAACCCTAGTTCTTACTTTAGCCATAGCCCTAAGCCAACACAAAACCTAGCCTAGCCCTAATCCAAGTTCTAACCCCTAGGTTTAACCCTAACCCTAAACCTAACCATAGCCCTAACTCGAACCCTAACCCTATCCCCATCGTTAGCGCTAACCCAATCCCTTACCCTAAGGAAAAATATAACCCTAAATGTACCTTAGTCCTAAACCTAATTATTAGCCTAACCCAAAACCTAACTCTATTACTAGTCCTAAGGTAATCCTCAATCTAGTTCTATCACTATCCCAAACCCTAACACTACCCCTGACCCTTATTCTGACCCTAACACTGATCATAGGTCTAAACCTGACCCTAACCCTTAACTGACCCCTAACATTGGCACTACCTCTAATCCTATAACTAAACCTTACCCTGACACTAGACCTAGACCTACCCTTAATCCTTTATCTAGTGATAACTCTAGGCATAGCCCTAAACAAAAACTTAGTCCTAGACCTAATAATAACCCTTAACCTAACCCAAACAATAACCTTATCCCTTGACCAAACCCTAGTCCTAATGCTGGTCCTAAAAATAAACCTAACCCTATACCAAACACTGACCCTTACCCTAACACAACCCTAGCTCTAAACCTTATCCTAACAAAACACATAAACCTAACACAACACATAACCCTAACACTAGACCTAGCCATATCACTAAGCCTGAAATTAGCCATCACCATAGGCCAAAACCTACCTCTAACTCTATCCATTACCCTAACCCTAACCGTAACCCTAATGCTAAACCTAGCCCTAACCTTCACATTAACTCTAACATTAATCCTCATCCTAGTGCAAACACTAGCTCAATCCATAACCCTTAAACTTAACCTAACCCTAACAATAACCCATGGCCTAAACCTAAACCTAAACTTAACCCTAGCCCGAATCCTAACCTTAACCCTATCCCTAACCCTAGCTCTAAGCCTACATATTACCCTAACTCTAACCCTAATCTTAATGATAAACCTACCCTAACTCTAGCTCTAACCCTAACCCTAACCATGATGATAACCCTATCCCTTTCCCTAAATCTACCCTAACCCTAACCCTAGACAACCATAAACCAAATCCTTGCCATAGAGCTAACCCTTGCTCAAACCCTAACCATTACCCTAAACCTAGCACTAAACCTATCCCTAACCCTAACTTTAAGCATAAACCTAACACTCACCCTAAAATGACATCAAACCTTATCCAATACCCTAAACCTAATGATAACCCTAGCCCTAAACTTAACACTAACATTGACCCTAACGTAATTATAATCTAGACCTAACCCTAACCCTAACGCTTGCCCTAGTGCTAACCATAGCTCAAACTCTAAACCATATCCTAAACCTAAACCTAACCCTAACCCCAGGCCTAACTCTAACTCTAGCCCTAATAATAAACATAACCCTAGACCTAACCCTATCCCTAACCCTAAGCACAACCATAACCCTAAGGCTAACCCTAGGCCTATCCCTAATCCTTACTGCTAACTCTAACCCTATCAATTACCCTACACATAACATGAACCCTAAACCCAAACCTATCATAACCCTAACCAAACCCTAATGATATTTCAAGTCTAAACCTAAACCCTAACCTAAACCAAACCTGAAACCTAATTCTAACCCTAATAATACCCCTAGTTCTAAACCTAATCCTTACCTTAAACCGAACCCTTACACAAGACCTAGTGATAAATCTAACCCTCAATCTATCTCTAACATAATCCTAGACCTGACACTAGACCTAGCCCTAATTCTTGCCATAACCCTAAAACAAACCCTAGCCCTCATCCTAGCCCTAAACCTAGATTTATTACTAAATCAAACCATACCTCTAGCCCTAGCCAAAATTCTAACCTTTGACCTATTTCTAAAACTAGCTCTAACCCCATCCATTGCCCTAAACCTAATCCTATCCCAAAGCCTAAACTAGGCCTAATCCTAATACAAACACTAGACCTAATCACAGCCCTAATTTAGCCCTAAACCTAACCTAACCCTAGCCCTAAGACTAACTCTCACCTAGCCCTATATCAAGTTCTAACCCTATCCCTGACCATAATCCTATCACTTGCCTTTACATTAGCCCTAAGCCTAGCTCTAGCCCTAATCCTATATCAAACCCTAACTCTAAATCTAACCCTATCCCTAAGCTAAACCTTTCACTAACACAAGCTGTAACACAAATGCTAGTCCTAAAACTAGCCCTACCCTAGCCCTAGCCCTACATAACAACCGAGCCATAGCCCTAACCATAACCTTTTATATAAACCAAAACCTAAGTCTACACCTAGCCCTAAAACGAGCTCAAATTCGAGTCCAATCCCTAACCCTAAAACAAACTCTGACCCTGACTCTGACCCTAACACTAACCCTAGCTCTAAACATCCCTCAAAACCTAAACCTAAGCCTAACCCTAGACCTAGCCCTATCCCTAACTTAAAACTAGTTATAATCATGACCCTAGTTTTTACATTGGCTGTAGCCCTAAACCTAGCCCTAACCTAACCCAAAACAGATCCCAAATCGGAGCCATAACACAACCTTTATGCCTAACCATAACCTAATTCTAGCCCTAACCCTTACCCTAAACCTAACCCTAACACTAATCCCTGACATAACCCAAAACCTAACCCTAACCTGCCGCGACCTCTCGCCGGCAAGGGAAAACACGACACAGGATTCTTCCTTCAGCAGTTTATTCAGGCCTTGATTCATGTATCATCTTCTAGTGACCCGTCGCCGAGCGCCCAAGCACAGCCTAATAAAGCCTCCAGCATACCAATCTTAAGCTGCCACGTGGACCTTTCCCATGGGGTGGTAAGGGATTGCATGCCAATTCTCCATATTAGGAGTTGTTTATCACAGGCCACAGTGGAAGCCGGCGCCATCTTCTAATGGCGGCCACGGTCTAATTAGAACGGCTCACCACACTAACCCTAGCCTTAATCCTAACCAAAAACTTAGCCCTAACCTGATCTGCAACCCTATCCATTATCCTAAACCTAATCCTAACCCTAATGCTAACCATAAAAATAACCCTTAACCTAAACTTAACACTAAGTCTACCCCTAGACCTAACCCTAGTCCTCATTTTGGACTTAAACTTAAACCGAATCCCAACCTGAACCCTGACACTCTAACAAAAATCCTCACTCACAACCTTATCCTAACCCAAAAAACTAACCCTAACACTAGACAAACTCTAAATCTAGCCATAACAGTAAGTCTAGCTCTTACATTACCCATTTACATAACACTAGCCCTAAACCTCTCACAAAACCTAGCCCTAATTACAGCCCTAACCGAACCCTAAGCATAACTCTAATCCTAAACCTAGCCCTAACCCTAACCCTCGTTCTAGCCCTAACCTTAGCTCAAACACTAAACCTTACCCTAAAATAACCCTATCCAAACACTATATCCAAACACTAAACCTCACACTAACTCTAGTCCTACTTTTAAATGTAACCATAGCCAAAACTCTAGCTCTAATTATATCCATTATACTAGAAATAACCCTAAAACTAATGCTAACCCTAGCCCTAAACCTAACCCTAAACCTACCCTAGCACAGACTATAAACCTAACCCTCATCCTAGCCCTAAACCTAGCTCAATCCCTAACCCTTACATTAATCTAAACCTAACACTAACACAACATCTAACCCTAAACCTAACCCCAGCCCTAATCCTAACTTTAACCCAAGCCCTAACCCTAGCTTGAACCCTAACCAGTACTCTAACCAAAAATTAATCCTAATGATAACACTAGACCTAAAGCTAAAACTACCCTAACCCTAAACATAAACCTAACCCTAGAACTAACAGTTAACCTAACCCTAACTCTAAACCTAAGCTAGCTCAAATGCTAACCCTAATCCTAAACCTAAACCTAACACTAACTGAAACTTAAACCTATCTTTAATGTGACATCTAACCCTATTACCCTAACCCTAATGATAACCCTAGCCCTAACCATTACAATATCCATAACCATAACCCTAGACCAAACTATAAATTAATATTAGCCATAGCAAAAATCCTAGCTCAAACCCTAAACCGTACCATAAACCTAATCCTAAGTGTTAACCTTGCCCTAACCCTGACCTTAACCCTAATTCTAGCCCTAATCATAACCATTATCCTAGCCCTAACCCTAGGTCTAACCCTATAAATTACCCTAACAATAACCATAACCCTAATTCTAACCCTAGGCCTAAACCCAAACCTATCACAAACCCTAACAATATCCATTACCTTAAACCTATCCTAACCCTAAACCTAACACTATCCATTACCCTAACCCTAATTCTAACCTTAATGCTCTTTGAGACTTAACCCTAAACCTTAACCTAACCCAAACCAAAAGCCTGACCCTGATCCTAATAATACCCCATCTCTTAATCTGACCCTTTCCCTAAAGGTAACACTTTAATTTGACATAGCCATAAACCTAACCCTAAAAATATAACTAACTATAAATCTATACCTGACATTACTCCTAGCCCTAATTCTTGCCCTAAACCTAACAAAAAACCTAGCTCTAATCCTAGCCTTAAATCTAGCCTGAATCCTAAACCTAACCATAACCCTAGCCCTAACCCTAAAGCTAATCATAAAACTAGCCCTAACCCTAACCATAGCACTAAAACAAATCCGAGCAACAGGCCTAAAACTAACCTTAACTTAAACCAAATCCTAGCACTACACCGAGATCTAACACTAGCCCTAATTCTAGTCCTAATCATAACCTTAAAACTAACCCTAAATCTGACTTATATCTTAACACTCATCCTAGTTCAAAACACCATCTAACCCTAAAACTGCCATAATCCTATCCCTAGACCTAACCCTAAACCTAGCCCTAACCCCTGCTCAAAACCTAAACTTTATGCTAAACATAACCCTAAACATAACACTAAACCTAGTTCTAACACTAACTCTAACGCTAACTCAAGGCATATTCCTAACCATAACTCTAATTCTAACCTTATAAATTACCCTAAACTTAACCCTTACCCTAATGCTAACCCTAAGCCTAACCCTAGCCCTATCACTAACCCTAACCATATCAATTACTGTAAACCAAACCTGAACCTTAAAACAAACCCTAACTATACCCTAACCGTAACCCTAATGCTAACTTGAGCTGTAAACCTATATCCTTACCTAAGCCAAACCCTAATCCTAATAATTCCCTGAGCTCTAAACCTGACCCTTACTCTAAACCTAACCCTAACACTAGACATAGCCATAAGCCTAACCCTAAAACTATCTTTAACCATAACCCTAGACCTGATATTAGCCCTAGCACTAATCCTAGGCCTGTATCTATAACGAACACTATCCCTCATCCTAGCCCTAAAGCTACTCTTAATCATAACCCTAACTCCAACCCTAGCCCTAACCCTAACTCTAACCCTCACACTACAACTAAACCTAGCTATAACACCATTCTTTATCATTAAACTTAAACCTATCCCTATCCCTATCACTAGGCCTAAGCTAAACACTAATCATAGCCCTTATCCTAAGCCTAATTTAACCCTATTCCAAAACCTAAGTCTAATTTTAGCCCTATCACTAACTCTAACTCTCATACTAGCCCTAACCCTAATGCTAATCCTAAAACTAGCCCTAACCTTAGCCCTAACCCTAAAACATAACTGAACCATAGCAGTAACCCTAACCCTTAACCTAAACCAAACCCTTAACCTAACCCTAGCCCTAATATGAGTTTTAATCCAAACCCTAAAACTAACCCTGACCCTGACTCTGAACATAACACTAACCCTAGCTCTAAACACAATCCTAACCCTAAACCTAAACCTAACACTAGTCATAGCCCTAACTCTAACACTAAATTTAGCCCTAAACATAACCCTGGTACTTACATTTGCCATAACCCTAACTGTAGGACTAACTTAAAACAAAACCTAGCCCTAATCCGAGCCATAAACTACGATCCTAACGTAACCCTAATCCTAACATTAAACCTAGCCCTAATCATAAACATAACCCTAGCCCTAACCCTAGCTCTAACCCTATCTATTGCCATAAACTTAACCCTAACTCTAATGCTAAACCTAGTCCTAAACCTAACCCTATCCCTAATCCTAACCCTATCCATTACCTTAATCCAAACCTAGACTCTAAACCTCACCCTATCATTAACCTAACGCTAACCCTAATGGTAATTTGAGCCCTAACTTTAAAACTTAACCTATCCCAAACCCTAAACCAGACCCTGACTGTAAAAATAGTCCTAGCTCTAAACCCGATTCTAACCCTAAAACAAATTCATATACTACATATAGCCATAAACCTAAC
Organism: Marmota marmota marmota; assembly: GCF_001458135.2. NCBI lineage: Eukaryota > Metazoa > Chordata > Mammalia > Rodentia > Sciuridae > Marmota > Marmota marmota. Next base: position 254,172 of record NW_026005868.1, on the reverse strand, counting down.
ACTAAAACTATCTTTAACCAGAACCCAAGACCTGATATTAGTCCTAGCCCTAATCCTAGCCCTAAACTTAAAACAAACCCTAGCCCCCATCCTAGCCCTAAACCTAGCCCTAATCATAACCCTAAACTTAACCATAGCCCTAACCTAATTCTAAACCTCACCCTCCCATTAAACCTAGCTATAGCACCATCCCTTACCATAAACTTAATCCTAACCCTAAACCTAACACTAGACCTAAGCTGAACACTAACCCTAGCCCTAATCCTAGCCGTGATTTAATCCTATCCCTAATTCTAATGCTAACCAAAGCCCTCAGACTAACCATTACTCTCACACTAGCCCTATCAATACTTCTAACCCTATCCCTTAAAGTAACCCTAACCTAGCCCTAAACCTAGCCATAGCACTTGCCTAATCCTTATTCCTAGTCCTAACCCTAGATCTAAATCTAACTCTAACTCCAACACTAACCCTAAACCTAATATTAATACTAGAACTAACCCTAACATTGATCATGAAACTACCCCTAACCCTAACCCTAGCAGTAAAACAAAACTGAGTAATAGCCCTAACACTAAACCTTAACTTAAACCATATCCTAATACTACCCCTAGACCTAACCCTAGCCCTAATTCGAGTCCTAACATTAACCTTAATAATAAACCTGAATCTGACTCATATCCTAACACACACTCTGGCTCTAAACACCACCCTAACCTTAAACCAAACCCTTCCAGTAAGCCTAGCCGTATTTCAAATCCTAACCCTAACTCTAAAACTAACTCTGATCCTGACTGTTAACATAACACTAACAATCGCTCTAAATATCACCTGAACCTTAAACCTAATCCTAGCACTAGAGGTTTAACCCCTAACCATAACCGCAAAATTCACACTAATTGTAACCCTAGTTCTTACATTGGCCGTTGCCTAGCCCTAAACCTAACACAAAACTAGCCCTAACCCAAGCCATAAACCTAGCTTTAACCCTAACCCTTCTCCTAATCCAAGCCCTAATCCTAGCTCTAACCCTGTCCCTTACCTTAAGCCAAACCCTAATCGAAATGCTAACAATAATCCTTAACTTAACACAAAACATTACCCTATTACTACTCCTAAACCTAGTACTCATTCTAGCTCTAACCATAACCCAAACCCTACCCCTAACCCTGACCCTTATTCTGACCCTAACACTAATCATAAGTCTAAACCTAACCCTAAACTGAACCCTAACAGTAGCCTTTCCATTAACCTTATACCTAAACCTAACCCTAACACTAGCCCTAGACCTAAACCTAATCCTATATCTAGCCATAACTCGAAACCTAGACCTAATGAGAAACCTAGACATAGCCCTAACAATAATCCTTAGCCTCAGCTGAACACTAATTCTTCCCCTAGACTTAATTCTGGCTTTAAATCTAACCATAACACTAACCTGAACACTGACCCTGACACTAACAGTAACCATAGATCTAAACACCACCCAAACCTAAACCTAACAATAAAACAATACCTAACCCTATCATTAACCCTAAAACTAGCCTGAATCATAACAATTTATTACATTAGCTGTAGCCCTAACCTATCACAAAACCTAGCCCTAATCCAAGGCCTACCCTAGCTTTAATCCTAAAGCTAATCATAATCCTAGCCATAGCCCTAAACCTAAGCCTAAGCCTAAGCCTAAACCTAATCCTTAGCATAACCCTAGCCATAAATCTAGCTCTAAACTAAACATTACTCTAATGATAACCCTAACCCTTATGCTAACCCTAGGCCAAACCCTAATCCTATCCCTAACCCTAACCCTATCCATTACCATACACTTAACCTGAACCCTAAACCTAAAACTTTTATTACCCTATCCTTAACAATATTGCTAATTTGAGCCCTAAACCTAAACCTTAACCTAACAAAAACCCTAAATCTGACCCTGAACCTAATAATACCCCTAGCTCTTAACTTGACCCTACCATATACCTAACCTTTAAAATAGACCTAACTATAAACCTAACCCTAAACTATCCCTAACTGTAACCCTAGACATGACTTTTGCCCAAGCTCTAATCCTAGTCCTAACACTAACACAAAACTTAGCCCACATCCTAGACATAAATTTTACCTTAATAATAAACCTAACCCTAGCCCTAATTATAACCCTTACTCTAGCCATAAAACTAGTTGTAATCCCAACTCTTACCCTAAACCTAACCCTAACCCTAAACCTAACATTAACCCTAGGCCTAACCCTAACACTAACTCTTGCCCTAAGAATAACTCTAACACTCTCCCTAGCCCTATACTGAGTTCTAAACAAATATCTTACCATCACCCTAAACCTAGGCCTAAACTTAGCCCTAACCTTAGCCCTATCCTTTGCCCTAGCTCAAACCCTAGATCTAAACCTAACTCTAAAGATAACACTAAACCTAAGCCTAAACCTCACACTAATACTAGCCCTGACCCAAACACTAATCCCAAAACTAGACTTAACCCTACCCCTAGCCCTAAAACAAAACCGAGTAATAGCCCTAATCCTAACCCTTAACCTAAACCAAAACCTAACCTTCCACCTAGCCCTACATCTATCTCTAATTCCAGTCTTAAATCTAACCTGAAATGTAATATGGTCACTGACTCTGAACCTAACACGAACTCTAGCTCTAAATATTGTCATAACCATAAACCTAACCCTAACACCAGACCTAGTCCTAACACTAACCCTATAACTAGTGCTAATCATAATGCTACTTCATACATTACCTGTAGCCTTAATCCTAGCCTTAACCTAACCCAAAACCTAGCCTTAATCCGACTCCAAAACCTAGCTTTAACCCTAAACTTAAACCTAACCCTAACCCAAACAAAAGCCCTAATCCTATACATATCCCTAGCCCTAATATTAGGTCTAACCCTATCCATTACCCTAATGATAACCCTAACCCTTATGCTAAATATTAGGCCTAAACTTAACCATATTCATTACACTAAACCACATCTAAACCCTAAACCTAACTCTGTCATTAACCCTAACCCTAAACCCAATGCTTATCCGAGACCTAATCCTTACCTCTAACCTAAACCAAAACCTAAACTTGAACCTGACCCTAATAATAACCCTAGCTCTAAACCTAACCCTTACCCTAAACCTAACTCTTACACTGGACCAAGCCATAAACCTAACACTAAATTTATCCTGAACTGTAACCCTAGACCTGGCATTAGCCCTAGCCCTAATACTAGCCCTAAACCTAACACAAACACTAGCCTTCATTCTAGCCCTAAGCCTAGCCTTAATCATAACCCTAAACTAACCCTAGCCCTAAACCTAATACTAACCCTCAACCCTAGCCCTCAACTAAGATATAACCCACTCCCTTACCCTACATGTAACCCTAACTCTAACCCTAACATAAGGTCTAAACCTAACACTAACACTAGCCCTATTGCTAAACATAACACTAGCCCTAGCCCTACAACTAACTCTAACTCTCACACTAGCCTATCACTAGTTCTAAATCTATCCCTTACCATAACCCTAACCCTAGCCCTAACCCTAGTCCTAACCCTTGCCCTGTCCTTAGTCCTAGCCCTAACCATAGACCAAATCCTAACTCTAAATCTAACCCAAACCCAAAGCCTAAGCCTAACAATTATGAATACATTTATATTTAGATTTGATGTCTACAGATGTTGCCTTCAATTATTATTTAGAATATAGTCATTAGCTTCATAAAAGGCATAACATATCTGGTGGTATATAGAGAACTGATTGTCAGGGGTAGGATACTATGTTAAAGGGGGAAAAAGTGAGGATATGAGATTTATCTATCTTAGAAAATTGGAGGAGAACTGTAATGAATAGACAGGGGTAATTTATGGAAGATTTTATAAATTAAAATTCCTTATCTGTATTCATAAAATTACCCTATGTATAAAAAGAAAAAGTTTGGAGGTTGAAAGTGGGATAGAGGGAGGAAGAAAAAAGAAGAAAAAAAAAACAAGGAAAGAAAGAAAGAGAGGGAGAATGAAAATAAGATAAAATAAAGGGGGGGTGAGGTGGGCCTATGCAATTCCTCTATATTAAACTATTCTGGTAATTCAGTTATTAAAGTCCAATTTCATGCAAAGTTCTTGGTTTCACGTATGTTGAGATTGTGAGGGCCAGAAGGGGAAGGTTAGAGGAGAATAGATGAGAAGAGTGAGAATAGAGAAATCTCTCAGTACTCTGTTTTCTTCTGGTAGGTGGAGTTGTCTATTCCTAGATTGAGTCTCTGTGCAAAGTGTGGTGGAGGTAGCCAGTTTGAGAGGGCTTGACCTTCTACCTGGAGCCTCCCTACTCTTAGTCTCTGAGTTGGAAACCAGGTGCCTGTACAGTTGATGTTCTGCATGGATAGCTACGCCCCCCCCCCC
>NW_026005868.1:88965-249524 GCF_001458135.2 Marmota marmota marmota | reverse complement strand
AAAAAAAAAAAAAAAAAAAAAAGCTTGTAAGAAAAATCTTGAGTTATCACAGCTGTAGGTAGGGGAATTGGAAACCAGGTACCTGAGCAGCCGCAAAACTGAGCTGATAGCCACGGCCATTGGATAGACGGTGCGTAAGGTTTTTCAAGATGGATTCCATCTGTTACCTGTGTAGGGTGTTTGGTGAGGTTGGTGGTTCTGGGGTGAACTTTGGTCTTGTCCAGAGCTTGGTCTGGTGACCCACAAGCAAAGCCTCTGTGTTCTGTGTTACCTATCCTCTGGGATGAGAGAACCTGCATGGCCAAGACTTCCATCTGAGCTGAGAGTAAGCCCGCGGCCAAGACTTCCATCTGCACCAAGAGCTCAGGCACTGCTGAGACTTCCATCTGAGCTCAGAGCCACGCACAGCCTAGACTTTCGTCTGTGCAGAGAGCTCATGCGCGGCCGAGACTTCCGACTTCCGACTGACCTGAGAGCAACCATACAGCCGAGCCGAGCCTTCCATCTGCACAGAGAGCTCAAACGTGGCACTAGTTTTCTTCAAATTTCTATGATATTATGCAAGATTCATCTTTTACTTAGCCTTACTATGCTCCATAGGCTTTGGCCTTCTCTGTTCAATAGTTCGCTGTCAGGAACAGTTTGTATTTTAAGATTTTCCTTCATTATGGCTTCTTGATGTGAATGAAAATTGAGCTGGAAATCAAACAAGGTTGGTAGGAGGTGCTTGAAAGTTCACAAATCATTTCTCAGTGGGCACTTTCTGGTTTCTTTCTTTTGAAGGTAGGCCAAAGCTGAAGCATGCAAAAGCAACTGTATCTGAGAGCCCTTAAGGAGAAAACACAGAAACATGTATGTATTGAAATAAGTCTCCCAATGATTTGATCAGATTTCTTTGATACTACACAGTATTCATCTTTAGCTTGCTCCACTAGGCTCCCCAATGTTGGCACTTTGACCATCAATAGTTCTCTAAACAGGTAAGTGTTAGTGTTATGGTTAGGGTTAGGGCTAGCTTTAGAGCTAGTGTTAGGGTTAGAATTTGTTTTCTTCAAATTTCTTTGATACTGGGAAGATTTATCTTTTACCTAGCCTTACTATGTGCCGTAGTTTTGGGTCTTCTCTGTTCAATGGTTCAATGTTGGGAATAGTTTGCTTTTAATGTCTCACTTCATTTTTACCTATATGGGTAAATGGAAATAGAGCTTGAAATCTAAAAGAGTTGGTTTGAAAGTCTGTTTGAAACTTCACACACTCAATCAGTTCTCAGTGTGCATTTTGTGGTTTGTTTCTTGTGGAAGTAGCCCTATGCTGAAATAGAAAGAAATAGCTTCATCTCTGAGTGCTTTTGGAGCAAACTTCAATATTTTTTTGGTCAAATTACTTTGATATTGTACAGGATTCATCCTTTACCTAGCCTTAATAGGATCCCCAATTTGGGGCCTTTAAGTTCAACAGCTCACTGTAAGGAACAGTGTCAGGAACAGTGTCAGGAACAGTGTCACTGCATTATGGCCTATAGGTGTGAATGACAAAGAAGCTGGAAATTGAATAGGGTTGGTACTAGGTGCTTCATACATCACACACTCAATTATTTCTCTGTGAACACTCTCTGCTTTCTTTCTATTGAATATAAGTCAAAGTATAAGTATGCAAAAACAACTTTATCCTAGAGCACTTTAGGAGACAACAAGGAAATAAGCATGTAATGAACCACCTCCCGCAATTATTTAGTCAGATTTATTGGATACTGTGCATTTTTCATCTCTTAGCTTGCCCCACTAGGCTTCACAACTTTGGGACTTCTATGATCAAAGGTTATATAAACAGGTTAGGGTTAAGATTACAGTTAGAGTTAGGGCTAGGTATAGAACTAGTGTTAGATTTAGAGTTAGATTTGTTCAAATTTTCTTGATACTAGGCAGGATTCATCTTTTACCCAGCCTTACTATGTTCTCCAGGTTTGGACCTTCTCAAGTTCAATGGTTCGCTGACAGTAACAGTTTGTGTTTTGAGGTTTCACTTCATTTTGACCTATATGATAAAAGGAAATGGAGTGCAAAATCAAAGAGGGTTGGTGCTAGCTGATTGAAACATCTCACACTCAATCAGTTCCCTGGGTGCACTCTCTGGTTTGTTCCTTATGAATGTAACCCTAAGCTGAAGCATGCAAAGCAACTTTATCTGAGAGTACAGTAGGGTAAAACAAGAAAATAGGCCTGTACTGAACTATCTCCCCCAATTATTTGGTCAGATTTCTTACATGTTGCACAGGATTTATCTGTTAGCTTGCCCCTGTAATCTCCCTACATTTGGGACATCTAGGATCAATGATTTTCTAAACAGGTTAGGGTTAGGTTTAGGATTAGGGTTAGGGCTAGCTTTAGAGATAGTGTTAGTGTTAGAATTTGTTTTGTTCAAATTTCTTTGATACTAGGAAGGATTCATATTTTACCTAGCCTTATATGTGCCCCAGTTTTGGGCCTTCTTTGTTCAATGGTTTGCTGTCAGGAATAGATTGTTTTTAATGTCTCACTTCATTTTGACCTATATGGGTAAATGCAAATGGAGCTAGAAATCAGAGGGTTGGTGCAAGCTGGTTGAAACTTCACATACTCAATCAGTTATCTTTGGGCACTCTCTGGTTTCTTCCTTGTGAATGTAGCTGTAAGATGAAGCATCTAAAACTAATTTATCCAAGATCACTTTAGGACAAAACAGGGCAATATGCATCTAGTGAAATACCACCCCCAATTATTTGGTCAGATTTTTTTGATACTGTGCAGAATTCATCTGTAAGCTTGCCCCACTAGTCTCCCCAAGCTTGATACTTTCATGATCAAAGGATCTCTTAACAGGTTAGGGTTACAGTTATGGTTAGAGTTAGGGCAAGGGTTAGAGCTAGTGTAAGGGTTAGAGTTAGTTCTTTTCAACTTTTTTGGTACTGGGCAGGATTCATTTTTTTTTCTATTCTTAGTATAATCCCTATATTTGGGCTTCCTAGATGAAAGGTGTTTCTCCCAGGAGCAGTTTTAATTTTCATGTTTCATTTCATTTTTGCCCTATAGGGGTGAATGGAAATGGAGCTGGAACTCAAACAGGGTTTGTGCTAGGTGCTTGAAACTTCAAACACTCAATCAGTTCTCAGTGTGCATTCTCTCGTTTGTTTCTTGTGGAAGTAGCCCAAAGCTGAAGTAGAAAGAAACAGGTTTATCTGTGAGCACTTTAGGAGCAAGCTTCAACATTTTTTGCTTGATTGCTTTGATACTGTACAGGATTTATCCTTTTACTGGCTTTAGTAGGATACCCAAGTTTGGGCCTTCAAGGTTTGCCAGTTCACTGTCTGGAACAGTTTGAATTTTTAGGTTTCACTTTATTATGGTCTATGGATTTGAATGAAAATGGAGCTGTAAATCAAACAGGGTTAGTACTAGCTGCTTGAAACTTCACACACTCAATCAGCTCTCTGTGGTCACTCTCTGATTTGTTCCTTGTGAAAGTACCATAAAATGCAGCATGAAAAAATAATTTAAACAAGAGCACATTAGGTGAAAAAAGGGAAATATGAATATACTGAAATACCTACCCCAATTACTTGGTAAGATTTCTTTGATACTGCACAGGATTTATCTATTAGCTTGCCCCACTAGGATTCTTTATTTGGGGACTACTATGATCAATGGTTTTCTAAACAAGTTAGGTTAGGTTTAGTATTAGGTTAGGGCTAGGTTTAAAGCTAGTGTTTTCTTAGACTTAGTTTTCTTCAACTTTCTTTGATACTGGGCAGGATTAAGCTTTTACATAGCCTTACTATATTCCCTAGGTTTCAGCCTCTTGGGTCAAGGGTTAACTGTCTGGAACAGTTTGTATTTTAAGTTTTCACTTTATTTTGACCTATGTGGATAAGTGGAAATGGAACTGGAAATCAAACAGGATTGGTGCTTGCTACTTCAAACCTCACACACTCAGTCAGTTCTCTATGGGTATGCTCTGGTATATTCTTTGTAAAGTATCCCTAAGTGGAAGCATGAAAAGCAACTTTATGTGAGAAAACTTTAGGAGAAAATGGAAATATGCATGTGCTGAACTACCTCCCCCAATTATTTGGTCAGATTTCTTTGATACGGTCAAAATTCATCTGTCAGCCTGCCCTACTTGGCTTCACAAGTGTGGGACTTCTAGGATCATAGGACTCTAAACAGGTTAAGGTTAGTGTTAGGGTTAGTGTTAGGACTAGGATTAGACCTAGTGTAAGGGTTAGAGTTAGTTTTGTTTTCAAATTTCTATGATACTGTGCAGGATTAATCTTTTACCTATTTTGACTAAACTCCAAATATTTGGGCCTCCTACATAAAGGGTTTGCTTTCAGGAACAGTTTCAATTTTCATGTTTCTCTTCTTCTTGCCCTATAGGGGTGAATGGAAATGAAGCTGGAAATCAACAGGGCTAGCTGCTTGATTCATCACACACTCAATCAGTTCTCAGTGAGGATTGTCTGGTTTGTTTCCTGTGGAAGTAGCCCTAATCTGAAGTAGAAAGAAACAGCTTCATCTCTGAGTGCTTTAGGAGCCAGCAGAGGGCATATGTACTGAAAGAGCTTTGATTTTTTTGGTCGGATTACTTTGATACTGCACAGGATTCATGCTTGGCCTAGCCTTAGTAGGCTCCCCAAGATTGGGTCTTCAAGATTCAATGGTTCGCTTTCAGGTACAGTTTCTATTTTAATGTTTCACTTCATTTTGACCTAAATGGAATTGTAGCTGGAAATCAAACCAGGATGGTGCTAGCTCCTTCAAACTTCACACACTCAATCAGTTCTCTGTGGGCACTCTCTGGTTTGTTCCTTGTGAATATAGCTCTAAGCTGAAGCATTAAATGCAAGTTTATCTGAGAGCACTTTAGGAAAAAAGAGGGAAATATAAATATTTTGAAATACCTTCCCCAATTTTTTGGTTATATTTCTTTGATACTGTGCAGGATTCATCTACTAGCTTGACCCACTAGGATCCCCAATTTGGGGAATTCTATGATCATAGGTTCTCTAAACAGCTTGGTGTTAGGGTTGGAGATAGAGTCAAATCTAGCATTATAGTTACAGTTAGATTTGTTCAAATTTATTTGATACTGGGCAGTATCCATCTTTTCCTTACCCTTGTTAAGTTCCTCAGTTTTGGACCTTCTCAGTTCAAGTGTTCACTGTCAGGAACACTGTATATTTTAAGGGTTCACTTCATTTTGATCTCTATGGGTAAATGGAAATGGAGCTCAAAATCAAACAGTGTTGGTGCTGGCTGCTTGAAACTTCACATACTCAATCAATTCCCTGTTGGTACTTTCTGATTTCTTCCTTGTTAAAGTAGGCCAAAGCTGAAGCATGCAAAAAAGAAAAAGTTTATCTGAGAGCACTTTAGGAGACAACAGGAAAATATGCATATACTGAACTACATCCCCCAGTTTTTTGGTCAGATTTCTTTGATACTGCACAGTATTCATCTGTTAGCTTGCCCCACTAGTCTCAAAAGTGTGGAACTTCTATGAACAAACGTTCTCTAAACATGTTAGGATTAGTTTTAGGGTTAGGGTTAGGTCTACTGGTTAGAGCGAGTGTTAAGGTTAGAGTTAGTTTTGTTCAAATTTCTTTGATATTGGGCAGGAGTCATCTTTTACCTAGCCTTACTATGTTTGCCAGTTTTGGGCCTTCTTGGTTCAAGGTTCACTTTCAGGAACAGTTTGAGTTTTAAGGTTTCACTGCATTTGAACCTACACAGAGAAATGGAAATGGAGCTAGAAATCAAACAGTGTTTGTGCTAGCTGCTTGAAACTTCACACACTCAATCTGTTCTCTGTGGGCAGTCTGTGGTTTCTTCTTTGTAAAAGTAGCTCTAAGCACAAGCATGCAAAAACAAGTTTATCCAAGAGCACTTTATGAGAAATCAGGGAAATGTGCATGTCCTGAAATACCTCCCCGAATTATTTGGTCAGATTTGTTTGATACTGCAGAGGATTCATCTGCTAGCTTGCTGCTCTAGGTTCCCCAAGTTTGGGACTTGTATGATCAAAGCTCTATAAACAAGATAGGTTTAGGGTTAGTGTTAGATTTAGGACTAGAGTTAGCACTAGTTTAGGGTTAGAGTTAATTTTGTTCAAATTTCTTTGATACTGGGTAGGATTTCTCTTTTACCTAGCCTTATTATGTTCCCAGTTTTGGTCCTTCTAATTTCAATTGTTCACTTTCAGGAAGAGTTTGTATTTTAAAGTTTCACTTCAAGTTGTCCTATATGGGTAAATGGAAATGGAGCTGATAATCAAACAGTGTTGGTGCTAGCTGCTTGAACTTTCACACACTCATTCAGTTCTCTGTGGACACTCTCTGGTTTCTACCTAGTGAAACTTTTCCTAGGAATGGCAATGAAAAGTACATTATCCAAGAGCACTTTAGGAAAAAACAGGGGAAATAGGCATGTACTGAAACACCTCCCCCAATTATTTTGTCCGATTTTTTTTTTATTGGGCAGGATTGATCTGTTACATTTCCCTACTAGGCTCCCCAAGATTGGGTCTTCTATGATTAAAGTTTCTCTCAAAAGGTTAGGGTTAAGGTTAGGCTTAGGTTTAGGGCTAGGGTTAGAATTAGTGTTGGGGTTAGAGTTAGTTTTGTTCAAATTGTTTTGATACCAGGGAGGATTCATCTTTTACCTAGCCTTACTATATTCCCCATATATGGGCCTTCTCGGTTCATAGTTCGCTGTCAGGAACAGTTTGTGTTTTAAGTTTTCACTTCATCTTGACTTATATGTGTAATTAGAAATGGAGCTGGATAACAAACAGTGTTGGTGTTAGCTGCTTGAAACTTCACACACTCAATCAGTTCTCTGTGGGCACTCTGATTTGTTCCTTGTGAATGTAGCCCTATACTGAAGTATGCAAAGCATAGGTTTAGGGTGAGGGTGATGTATAGGGCTAGGTTTAGTGTTAGGATCAGAGTCAGTGTAAGGGTTAGTTTTAGGGTTAGGATTCGGACTCTTCAGGGCTAAAGTTAGGGCTAGGTGTAGGGTTAGGGTTTGGTTTAAGTTAAGGTTTAAGGTTAGGGGTATGGCTCGGTTTTGTTTTAGGGCTAGGGCTAGTGTTAGGGCTAGATTTTGGATTAGTGTTAGTGTTAGGGCTAGTGTTAGGTTGAGGTTTAGGATTAGGGTTAAGGTTAGATTTAGATTTAGGTTTAGATCTAGGACTAGGGTTAGGGCTAGGTTAGGGTTCCAGAAGGGATAGGGTTAGAACTAGGGATATGGCTAGGAAGAAAGTTAGTTTTAGACTTAGTACCAGGCTTATATTAGGGTTAGGGTTACAGCTAAATTAGGGCTAGGAGTAGGGCTAGGGTTAGGCCTAGGGGTAGCCCTAGGGTTAGGGTTACTATTGGCAGCAAGGTTAAGTTTAGGGGAATGGGTGTTATTATAGCTAGCTTTAGGTCTAGGATGAGGGTTAGAATTAGGATAAGGGTTAGGGTTAGTGTTCAGGATAGGATTAAGGTAGGTTTAGGGCTAGAATGATGGCTAGGGTTTCTGTTAGGTTTAGGGCTATGACTATGTCTAGGACTAATGTCAGGTCTAAGGTTATGCTTAGGGATAGTTTTAGGATTAAGTTATACCTAGTTCTAGTGAATTATGTTTAGAGTAAAGGTCAGGTTTAGAGTTAGGGGTTTTATTAGGGTTAGAGTCAGGGTTGGAATTTGGTTTAGGTTAAATTATATGGTTAAGGCTTGAGTTAGTGGTAGGTTTAGGGTTAGGGTAATGGATATGATTGGGTTTAGGTTTCAGTTAAGGTTTAGGGTAAAGAATGGGTTAGGTTTATTGATAGGGTTAGGATTGGCATTAGGATTTGGGTTATTTTTAGTGTAATGGATAGGTTTAGAGCTCAGGTTAGGGATAGGTTATGGTTAGGATTAAGTCTAGGATTAGGGTTAGGTTTACGGATAGGGCTAGGGTTTGGTTTAGGGTAAATATTAGTGTTAGAATTAGGGCTAGGGTTATGGTTAGGTTAGAGTAAAGGTTTAGTGTTTGAGCTAGGATGAGCTAGGGCGAGGGTTAGGTTTAAGTTTAGGTCTAGTGTTATGTTTAAGGTTATGGTTTGGTTTAGGATGAGGGTTATGGCTAGAGTTTTAATCAGAGTTAATGTTCAGTTTAGGGAAATGGATAATATTAGAGGTAGGGTTAGGATTAAGGTTAAGGTATGGTTTAGGGCTAGTGTTAGGATTAGGTTTAGTGTAAGACTTAATGTTTCAGCTAAGGTTTAGGGCTATTGCAAGGATTAGGTTTCAGGTTAGGTCTAAGGTTACATTTATGTTTAAGGTTAGGTTTAGAGTTAGGGCTAGGGTTATAATTAGGGTTAGTGTAAGTTTAGTGGATAGGGTTAGAGCTAAAGTTTGGACTAGGATTAAAGTTAGAATTAGAGCTAGAATTAGGGTTAGAGATTAGGATGAGGCTAGTGCTATGTTTAGTGAAAGGGTTTTCCTTGAGCTAGGATTAGGTCTAAGACATGGGTTAAGGTTAGGGTTAGGGCTATGATTAGGGTTAGGGTTATGCTTAGGACTAAGTTCAGGCCTAGTATTAGGGCTAGGTTTTATGTTAGGTTTAGGGCTAAGGTTAGAACTATGGGTCATGTAAGAGCTAGGGATATGTTTAGGACTAGTTTTAGGGTTAGAGTTATGGCTAGGGTTTTAATTAGGGTTAGGGTCAAGTTGAGGTTAATGGATAATATTAGAGGTAGGGTTAGGGTTAGTGTTTGGGTTAGGGCTAGTGTTAGGATTAGGTTTAGTGTAATGCTTAATATTTCAGCTAAGGTTAGGGCTATCACAAGGGTTAGGTTTCGGGTTAGGTCTAGGGTTACATTTATGTTTAAGGTTAGGTTTAGTGTTAGGGATAGAGTTATAATTAGGGTTAGAGTAAGGGTAATGGATAGGGTTAGAACTAAAGTTTGGGCTAGGATTAAAATTGGTATTAGAGCTAGGATTAGGTTTAGGTTTAGGATGGGGCTAGTATTATGTTTAGTGAAAGGGTTTTCCTTGAGCTAGGGTTACATCTAAGAAATGGGTTAGGTATAGGGTTAGTGTTAAGGCTATGATTATGATTACGGTTATGCTTAGGACTAAGTTTAGGCCTAGGGTTATGGCTAGGTTTTATGTTAGGTTTAGGGCTAGGGTTAGAACTATGGGTAACGTAAGAGCTAGGGTTATGTTTAGGTATAGTTTTAGGGTTAGAGTTATGGCTAAGTCTAGTGTTAGGTCTAGGTTTTGGGTTAGGGTCAGGTTTCGAGCTAGGTTTAGTGTTAGGGTAAGGGTCAGTGTTCGGGATAGGGTTAGGGTTAGGGTTATAGCCTGAATTAGAACTATATTTTGGTCTAGGCGTAGGGTTAGTGTTTGATTTAGGTTAAGGGTTATTGTGAGGGCTATAGCTAGGTTTTTGTTTAGGTCTAGGGCTAGAGTTATAGCTATTTTTAGGATTAGCTTTAGGTCTAGAGCTAGTGTTAGGATTAAATATAGATATAGTGTTACCAGTAGGGCTAGTGTTAGGGTTTGGTTTAGGGATAGGGTCAGGCTTAGACCCAGGATTATTGTTAAGGTCAGAAAAAGGGTTGGAGTTAGGGTTAGAGCTAGAATGAGGGCTAGGGTTAGGACTAGTAAAATGGTTAGAGTATATGTCAGGCTAAGGATTAGGGTAAGTACTAGGGTTAGCATTTGGGTTAGGGTTTGGCTTTGGGTAAGGGAAAGGGTTAGGACTAGGGTTAGGGTTAGGGCTAGTGTGAGGGTTAAGATTTGGGTTAAATCTAGGGTTATGGCTTAGATTATGGGTAGGATTTGTGTTAGGGTTAGGGGTAGGTTTTGGACAATGACTAATGTATGACTTATGGTTATGATTAGGGTTAGTTTTATGGTTAGGGTTAAAGCTAGGTGTAGTGCTAGACTTAATTTAAGTTTAGTGTAATATTTAGAGATAGGATTAGTGTTAGGGTCAGCGTCAGGTTCAGGGTTAGTTTTAGAGTTGGGGTTAGGACGAATTGTAGGGTTAAAGTTTGGTTTAGAATATGGGTTAGGCGTAGATCAAATTTTAGGATTAGCATTATTGTTACGACTATGTTAGAGGTTGGTTTATGGTTACAGTTAAATTTAGAGTTAGGTTTGAATTTAGAGTTAGGATTAGTACTAGGACTAAGGATAGAACTAGCGATAGGGCTAGGGCAAGAGTTAATCTTAGGGCTAAGGTTAGGGTTTGGATAGTACTAAATTAGGGCTAGGATTAGTGCTAGGCTTAGTGTTATTTTTAGGCCTAGGGTTAGGGCAATGGGTTAGGGTTAGATTTAGGGTTATAGTTAGATTTAGGGTAAGGGATGGGGTTATAGCTAGGTCTAGGGCTAGCGCAAGGGTTAGAATTAGGGTTAAAACTTGGGTTACAGTTTGGGTTAGGGCTAAGGCTAATTTCAAGTCCAGCATTATGTTTAAAGATAGTTTTAGGTTTAGGTTTATGGCTACATCTAGTGTAATGTTACATTTAAGGTTAGGGTCAGGTTTAGAGCTAAGGGTATTATTAGGGTCAGGTTCATTATTAGTATTTGGAATAGGTTAAGGTTTTAAGTTAGGGCTCGAATTAGCATTAGGGTTAAAATTAGGGTAATGATAGGGTTAGGTTTAGGGTAATGAATAGGGTCATGAGTCGGGATAGGGTTAGGTCTAAGCCTAGGGTTAGCATTAGGGTTAGGGTTATGGTTAGGATAATGGATAGGGTTAGAGCTAAGGTTATGGCAAGGGTTATGGTTACAATTAGTGTTAGTGTTATGGTTAAAGTTAGGGTTAGGGTTAGGGTTAAAGCTACGGTTAGGGCAGAGATTCTGGCTAGGTTTTTGGTTAAGTTAAGGCTAGGGTTAGGGTTACATCTAATATAAGTACTAGGGCTATGATTAAGGCTAGTTTTATGGTTAGGGTTATGGCTAAGTCTAGTGTTAGATTTAGGGTTAGGGTTAGATTGATGTTTAGAGCTAGGTTTAGGGTTAGGTCAGATTCAGGGTTAGTTTTAGTTTTCGGCTTAAAACTCAAATTAGGGCTAAAGTTAGGGCTAGGTGTAGGGTTAAGGTTTGGTTTAGGTTAACGTCAGGGTTAGGGCTATGGCTTGGTTTTGTATTAGGGCTAGGGCTAGGTCTAGAGTTAGGACTGGTTTTAGGATTAGCATTGGGGTTAGGGTTAGGGCTAGTATTAGGTTTAGGTGTAGACTTATGGTTAGGGTTAGATTTAGATTTAAGTTTAGATCTAGGGTTAGGGCCAGGGTTAAGAAAAGGTCTAGGGTTAGGCCTAGGGTTAGACTAGGATTACAGTTCCAGAAAGGGATAGGGTAAGAACTAGTTTTAGGTCAAGGGTGAGAGTTAGACTTAGTCTTAGGGCTAGGTTAGGATTAGGGTTAGGGATACGGCTAAATTAGGGCTAAGATTAGGGCTTGGGTTAGTGTTAGGGTTAGGCCCAGGTTTAGGGTTAGGGTTATGATTAAGGGTAAGTTTAGGGCTAAGATAAGAGATAGGGTTTGTAGAGTTAGGGCTAGGATTACAGCAAGGGCTAATGTCTGGTCTAGGGTTACACTTATGGATATTTTCAAGCTTAGGTTTTTGGCTAGGTC
Organism: Marmota marmota marmota; assembly: GCF_001458135.2. Classification (NCBI taxonomy): domain Eukaryota; kingdom Metazoa; phylum Chordata; class Mammalia; order Rodentia; family Sciuridae; genus Marmota; species Marmota marmota. The sequence continues at coordinate 237,873 of NW_026005868.1, read as the reverse complement.
TACTGTAAAGGTTAGGTTTAGGGTAAGGGTCAGGTTTAGAGCTAGGAGAATTTTTAGGGTCATGTTCAGAGTTAGGGTTTGGCTTAGGGTTAGTGCTCAAATTGACATTAGGGTTAGTGTTATTGTAATAATAGGGTTAGGTTTAGGTTTCAGGTTAGGTTTAGTATAATTGATAGGTTTGGGGTTAGTGATAGGGTTAGTGTCAGGCCTAAGGTTAGCATCAGGGTAAGGTTTATGTTTAGGGTAATGGATACAGTTAGAGTTTAGTTTAGGGCTAGGGTTATGGTTAGGATTAGGTCTTGAGTTTGGGTTGGAGTGAGGGTTAGAACTAGGGTTATGTTTAGGGTTATATTTATCATCAGGGTTAGGTTATGAGCTATGGGTATGGCTAGAGCAAGGATTAGGTTAAAGGTTAGGTCTAGGGATAGAATTACGATAGTTTTAGGGTTAGAGTTAGGGTTAGGGCTAGGATTATCATTAGGGTTAGAGTTAGGTTTAGTGTAATGGATGTGGTTAGATTTATGTTTAGGTTTAGGGTTAGGGTTAGATTTAGGTTTAGGTTTAGGGTTAGGGTTAGATTTAAGTTTAGAGTTAAGGTTAGGGCTATGGTTATGTATAGGTTGATAGTAAGGGTTAGGTTTTGAGCTAGGTTTTGGTTTATAGTGAGTGTTAGGTTTAGGTTTAGGTTTAGTTTACTGGTTAGGGTTAGGGTTAGGGTTAAAGCTAGGGTTACCAATAGGTTTAGGGTTAGGTTTAGTGTATTTTGTGGGTTTAGAGCTAAGGTTAGGGCTAGGGTTAAGTTTCGGATTTGGGCTAGGTTTAGGGTTAGATTTACGGAGAGTTCTAGGTTTATGTTTATGGTAAGTGTTAGGCTTTGAGCTAGGGTTGGGACTAAGGCTAGGGTTAAGTTAGGATTAGGGCTAGGGTTAGGGTAACGATTATTCTTAGCACTAGGTTAAGGACTAGGATTAGCTCTAGGTTTTGTGTTAGGTTTAGGCCTAGGGTTAGGTCTGTGGGTAATGTAAGAACTAGGGATATGGTAATGCTAGTTTTAGGGTTAGGGTTATGGCTAGGTCTAGTTCTAGGTTTATATTTTCAGTTAGGGTCAGGTTTAGAGTTAGGTTTACTGTTAAATGCTGGTCAGTGTTCAGATTAGAGTTAGAGTTAGGGTTATAGCCAGAATTAGGACTAGGTTTAGGTCCAGGGGTAGGGGTAGTGTTTGGATTAGGGTAAGGGTTATTGTTAGGGCTAGGACTAGGTTTTTGTTTAGGTCTAGGGCTAGAGTTAAGACTAGATTTAGGGTTAGATTTAGGTCTAGGGGCTAGTGGTAGAGTTAGGTTTAGGAATAAGTTTATCGGTAGTGCCAGTGTTAGAGTTTGGTCTATGGTTAGGGTAAGGTTTAGACCTAAGTTTAGTGTTAGGGTCAGAATAAGGGTCAGGGTTAGCATTAGAATTTGGGATAAGATTAGAGCTAAAATGAGGGCTAGGGTCAGAACTATTAATGAGGTTAGAATTTTGGTTAGCCTAAAGATTAGGGATAGGTCTAGGCTTACCATTAGGGTTAGGTTTTTGCTTAGAGTAAGGGATAAGGTTAGAGCAAGGGTTAGGGTTAGAGTTAGGGTTAGGGTTAAAGCTAGGTTTAGAGCTTTGATTAGGGCTTCTTTTTGTTGTAGGGTGGGCTAGGGTTAGGACATTGGCTAATGTTAGAACTAGGGTTACAATTAGGGTTAGTTTTAGGGTTAGGTTTAGGGGTATGTCTAGTGTTAGGATTAGGTTTAAGGTTAGGGTGATATTTAGAGCTAGGGTTAGTGTTAGGATATGAATCAGGGTCAGGGTTAGTGTTAGGACTCGAATTAGCAATACGGTTACTGTTAGGTTTTTGTTTAAGTTTAGGATGGGGTCTAGAGCTAGGGTGAGCATTAGGACATGAGCCTGCTTCAGGGTTAGAATTAAGATTAGGGTTAGGAGTCAAATTTAGGGCTAGGGTTAGGTCTAGATGTAGTTTTAGAGTGGTTTAAGTTAAGGTTTAGGGTTAGGGCAATTGCTCAGTTTTGTTTTACTGCTAGGGTTAAGTTTAGGGCGAGTTTTACAATTAATATTAGAGTTAGGGCTAGTGTTAGTGTTAGGCTTAGGCTTAGGTTTAGGGTTAGATTTAGAGTTAGGGTTAGAAATAGGGTTAGGGCAATGGCTAAGGATAGGGCAAGCATTAATGCTAGGTTTAGGGCTAGGTTTTGGGTTACAGTAAGGAATAGTGTTAGAACCAGGGATAGGGCTAGTGTGAGAGTTAGAGTTGGTCTTAGTGCTAGGGTTAGGGTTAGGTTTAATTATAAGTTTTCCAGTAGGGCCAGTGTTAGGGTTTGCTCTATGCTTAGGTTCAGGTTTAGACCTAGGGTTATTGTTTGTGTCAGAATAAGGGTCAGGTTTAGCATTAGGGTTTGGGATAAGATTAGAACTAGTATGAGGTCTAGAATCAGGAGTATTAAAAGGGTTCAGATTTTGGTTAGCGTAATAATTAGGAATAGTTCTAGGGTTACCATTAGGGTTAAGATTTTGCTTAGGGTAAAGGATAGGGTTAGAGTTAAAGCTAGGTTTAGAGCTTTAATTAGAGCAAGTTTTTGTTGTATGGTTAGGGCTAGGTTTAGTGCAATAGCTAATGTGAGAACAAGGGTTACCGTTAGGGTTAGTTTTAGGGTTAGGGTTAAGGGTAGGTCTAGTGTAAGGGTTAAGTTAAAGGTTAGAGTGATATTTAGAGGTAGGGTTAGTTTTAGGATATGAATGAGGTCAGAGTTAGGGTTAGGACTTGAATTAGGGATAGGGTTACTGATAGGTTTCGTTTTAAGCTTAGGATGGGTTCTAGAACTAGGGTGAGCGTTAGGATGAAAGTCTGTGTCAGGGTTACTTTTAAGGGTAGGGTTAGGAGTTGAATTTTGGGCTAGGGATACGTCAAGATATAGTGTTAGGGTGGTTTAAGTTAAGATTTAAGGTTAGGGCTATTGCTTGGTTTTATTTTACTGCTAGGGTTAGGGTTAGTGCTAATTTTATGATTAGTGTTAGGGTTAGGGCTAGTGTTAGGCTTAAGCTTAGGTTTAGTGTTAGATTTAGATTTAGGGTTAGATCTAGGTTTAGGGTTAGAACTGAGGATAGGGCAAGGGTTAGGGCTAGGGTTAGATTATGGTATGTAATAGGGTTAGAACTAGGAATAGGGCTGGTGTGAGTTAGAGTTAGTCTTAGGGCTTTGGTTAGGGAAATGGATACATTAGGGCTAGGATTAGGGCTATGATTAGTGTTCAGCTTAAATACAGAGTAGGGTTTGAGTTAGTTTTAAGTTTGGGGTAAGCGATAATGTTATAGCTAGGTTTAGATGTAGGGTGATATTTAGAATTAGGGTTAGAGCTTTGGTTAAGATTAGGGTTATGATTAAGTCTAGGTTTAGGGCTAGGATGAGGGCTAGTGTTTGTTTTAGGACTAGGGCTTGGATTTGGGGTACAGGGTTGTGGTGATGTTTAGAGCTAGGTCTAGAATTATGTTTAAAGATAATTTTATGTTTAGGATTATGGCTACGTATAGTGTAAGGGTTAGGTTTAGGGATAGGTTCAGGTTTAGGGCTAGGGGTATTATTATGGACAAGGTCTGGCTTAAGATTTGGGATAGGTTAAGGTGTAAATTTAGGGATTGAATTAGCATTAGGGTTAGGGTTAGAGTAATGGTAGAGTTAGTATTAGGGTCCAGGTTAGGTTCAGGTTATGGATAGAAATAGGATTAGATATAGCATTAGGTTACAATGAATTTAGAGCTAGGTTTAGTGTTAGGGTCAGAGTCAGAGTCAGGGTTAGTTTTCAAGTTAGGGTTAGGACTAGAATTAGGGATAGGAATAGGGTTAGGGTTACATCTAGGTGCAAGTTTAGGGTTTGGTTTAGGTTAAGGGTTAGGATTAGGGCTATAACTCGGTTTTGTTTTAGGGCTAGGGTTAGGGTTAGGGCTAAGATTAGGTCTAGGTTTAGGGTGATGGTAAGGGAAAAAGTTCTAACTAACCTATAGGTCTAAGGCAAGAATTATAGTTAGTCTTAAGGCTAGGGTTATGTTTAATGCTAGGGATAGGGCTAAGTTAGGTCTGGGATTAGGGGAAGTGTTAATGTTAGAGTTAGGCCTAGGGTTAGGGCTATGTTTAGTGTTAGGGTTTGGATTAGGGTTAGGTTTAGGGTAAGGCATGAATTTATACCTAGTTTTAGGGATGGGGTGAGGGTTAGTATTAGGGTTAGGGTTAGGGTTATGATGAAGGTGAGGATTATGTCTAGGATGTGGGTTAAGGTTTGTGTTAGGGTTAGGACTAGGATTAGAGCTAGGGCTAATGTCAGGTCTATGATTAGAGTTAGGGATAGTTTAGGATTAGGTTTATATCTAGGTATATTGTAAGGGATAGATTTATGGTTAGGGTCAGGTTTAGAGCTAGGGGTATTATTAGGGTCAGTGTTAGGGTTTAGGTTAGGTTATGGTTTAGGGTTAGGGCTCGAATTAGCATTAGGTTTAGTGATAGGTTAATGATAGCTTTAGGTTTAGGGTTCAAGTGTGGTGTAGGATAATAGATAGGGTTAGGGATGGGCATAGGATTAGGGTTTGGCCTAAGGTTAGCATAAGGGTTAGGGTTATCCTTAGGGTAATGGATAGGGTTAGAGCTAGGGTTAGGGCTAGGGTTATGCTTAGGATTGGATCTAAGTTTAGGCTTAGATTTAGGATTAGGGCCATGGTTAGCATTAGGGTTAGCTTTACATTTAAAAATAGGGTAGAGCTTGGATTAGGGCTGGGTTTTGCCATAGGTTAGGGCTATGGCTAAATTAAAAACTTGTTATGATTAGGGATATATATATATATATATATATATATATATATATAAATTTTAGGTCTAGGTATAGTTTCAGGTTTATGGTGATGTTTAGAGCTAGGGTTAGTGTTAGTGTCAGAGTCAGTGTTCAGATTAGGATTATGGTTAGAATTAAAGCCAGAATTAGGACTAGAGTTAGGTCTAGTGGAAGAGTTAGTGTTCAGCTTAGGCTAAGGGTTATTATTAGGGCTAGGTCTAGGTTTTACTTTAGGTCTAGGGCTAGACATATGGCTAGATTTAGGATTAGGTTTAGGTCAAGGGCCAGTGTTTGAGTTTGGTTTAGGGTTAGGTTGAGGTTTAGACCTACGATTAGTGTTAGGGTCAGAATAAGGGTCAGGGTTAGGGTTAGGGTTTGGTTTATGGTTATAGCTAGAATGAGGGCTAGAGTTAGGACTAGTAATAGGATTAGGATTTTGGTTATGTTAAGGATTAGTGTTAGAATTAGGATTAGAATAAGTGTTAGGTTTTGGCTTAAGGTAAGGGATAGAGTTAGAGCTAGGTTTAGGGCTAGGGTTAGGGTTAAAGCTAGGTTTAGAGCTCAGATTAGGGCTAGTTTTTGTGTTAGGATTAGGGCTAGGGTTAGAGTAACAGCTAATGTAAGAACTAGAGTTACAATTAGGGTTTATTTTAGGGTTATGGTTAAGGGTTAGACCTCTAGTGTTAGAATTAGGTTTAAGGTTAGGGTGATATTTGGAGCTAGTGTTAGGGTTAGGTTAGTAGTCAGGGTCAGGGTTAGTTTTAAGGTTAAGGTTAGGACTCAAATTACATCTAGGGTTACTGTAAGTGTTTGGTTTAAAGTTAGGATGGTGTTTAGAGCTAGGGTGAGTGTTAGGATATGAGTCAGAGTTAGTATTAAGGTTAAGGTTAGGACTTGAATTAGGGCTAGGGTTAGGTCTAGGTGTAGTCTTAGGATTTGGTTTAAGGTTTAGTATTAGGGCTATTGCTTGGTTTTGATTTACTGCTACTGTCAGGGTTAGGGCTAGTTTTACGAGTCATGTTAGGGTTAGGGCTAGTGTATATATAAGGCCTAGGCTTAGGGTTAGTGTTAGATTTAGAGTTGGGGATAGATCTAAGGTTACGGCTAGGAATAAGGACAGGGCAAAGTTTATGGCTAGGGTTAGAGCTAGGGTTAGGTTTATGGTAATGGATAGGGATAGAACTAGGGAAAGGGCTAATGTGAAAGTTAGAGTTACTCTTAGGTCTAGGGTTAGGTTTAGGGATATGGGGTAAATTAGGGCTAGAATTATGTCTAGCATTAATATTCAGCTTAGGCCTAGCATTAGGTTAAGGGTTAGGGTTAAGTTTAGGTAAGGATTGCTATTATAGCTAGGTTTAGAGGTAGGGTGATGGTTAGAATTAGGGTTAGGCCTACAGTTAGGGTTAGGGTTCTGATTAAGGCTGGTTTTAGGGCTAGGATGAGGATGATGTCTATGGTTTGATTTATTGTATGACTAGGTTTAGGGCTAGGATTAATATCAGGTCTAGGGTATGGTTAAAGATAGATTTAGGGTTAGGTTTATGGATACAGGTAGTTTAAGGGTTATGTTTAGTTTTAGGTCAGGTTTAGAGCTAGGGGTATTATTAGGGTCAGGGCATTGGTTAGGGTTTGGGAGAGGCTATGGTTTAAATTTAGGGCTTGAATTAGCATTAAGGTTAGGGTTAGGGTAATGATAGGGTGTGGTCTAGGATTTAGGTTTGGTTTAGGGTAATGGATAGGGTTAGGATTAGGGATAGGGTTAGGTTTAGGCCTTGGGTTAGCATTAGTGTTAGGGTTATTGTTATGGTGATGCATAGGGTTAGAGCTAGGGTTAGGGCTAGGGTTATGGCTATAATTAGGGCTAGGCGTAGGGTTAGTTTTAGGGATAAAGCTTGGGTTCGGGCTTGAATTAGGGCTAGGTTTTGTGTTAAGTTAGTGCTAGGGATTGGGTTATGGCTAATGTAAGTACCAGGGTTACTTATTTAGGTTTAGGGTTTGGGCTACATCTAGTGTTAGGTTTAGGTTTAGGGTTAGGGTGAAATTTAGAGTTAGGGTTAGTGTTATGGTCAGATTCAGGGTCAGGGTTAGTTTTTGGTTAAGTTTAAAACTCGAATTAGGGCTAAGATTATGGTTAGGCTTAGGGTTTGGTTAAGGTTAAGGCTTAGGTTTAGAGCTATGTCTGGGATTTGTTTTAGGGCTAGGGCTAGGATTAGGATTAGTTTTAGGATTAGCATGAGGGTTAGGGCTAGTGTTAGGTTTAGGTTTCAGCTTAGGGTTGAAGTTGGATTTAGACTTAGAGTTAGATCTAGGTTAGGGCTAGGGCTAAGGATAGGGCTAGGGTCAGGGCTAGGATTATTGTTCCAGTAAGGGATAGGGTTAGAACTAGGAATGGGGCAAGGGTGAGAGTTAGAATTAGTCTTAGGGCTATGGTTAGAGCTAAGGATAGGGATACGTGTAAATTAGGGGAAGATTAGGGCCAGGGTTAGTGTTAGGGTTATGCCTAAGTTTAGGGATAGGGTTAGGGTTAAGGCTAGGTTTAGGGCTAGGATAAGGGCTGGGGTTTGTGTTAGGGTTAGAGCTAGGATGAGGGCTAGTGCTAATGTCAGGTCTAGGGTTACACATGGGGATAGATTTAGAATGTTTTATACCTAGGTCTAGTGTAATCATTAGGTTTAGGGTAATGGTCAGGTTTACAGCTAGGGGAATTATTAGGGTGAGGTTCAGGGTTAGAGTTTGTTTGAGGTTAGCATTTAGGGTTAGGGCTCTAATTAGATTTAGGGTCAGGGTTAGGGTAATGATAGTTTTTTGTTAAGAGTTCAGTTTAGGTTTAAGGTAATTGATAAGTTTCGGGTTAGCAATAGGTCTAGAGTTAGCGTTAGGGTGAGGGTTAGGGTTAGGATAATGGATAGGGTTAGAGCAAATATTAGGGCTAAGTTTATGGTTAAAAATAGGTTTTCAGTTAGGATTAGGGTTAGGGTTAGATCTAGGGTTAGGGTTAGGGTTATGTTTAGTGTAAGAGTTGGGTTTTGAGTTAGGCTTAGGGCTAGAGTGAGGGTTAGGTTTAGGGTTAGGTCTAGGGATAAGATTACAGTACGGTTAGGGTTAGGGTTAGGATTAGGTCTATGGTCATCATAAGGGGTAGTGTTAGGGTTAGGGTAATGGATACACTTAGATGTAGGATTAGGTTTATGGTTAGAGTTAGATTGAGGTTTAGGCATAGGGTTTGCGCTATGGTTATGGTTAGATTTATGATAAGGTTTAGGGTTTGAGCTAGGGTTAGGTCTATGATGAGGGTGATGTTTAGGGTTAGTTCTATGATTAGTTTTCTGGTTAGGTTTAGGGTTAGGGTTAGGCCTAGTGTTATCAATAGAGTTAGGGTTATGTTTAGGGTAATAGGTATCTTTAGAGCTAGGTTTAGTGCTAGAGTTAAGGTTAGGATTAGGGCTAGGTTTAGGGTTAGATTTAGGGATAGGTGTAGGTGTATATTTAGGGTAAGGTTTAGGTTTTGAGCCAGGGTTAGGACTAAAGCGAGGGTTAGGGTAGGGTTAGGGCTATGGTTTGTGTTAGGGTTATGCCTAAGGCTAGGTTTAGGCCTAGGATAATATTTAGGTTTTGTGTTAGGTTTAGGCCTAGAGTTAGGGCTATGGGTGATATGAGAGCTAGGGTTATGATTAGGGCTAGTTTTAGGGTTAGAGTTATGGCTAGGTCTAGTGTTAGGTTTAGATATTGGTTAGGCTCAGGTTTAGATATAGGTTTACTGTTAAAGGCAAGGTCAGTGTTCAGGTTAGAGTTAGGGTTAGGGTGAAAGGCATAATTAGGACAAGGTTAGGTTTAGGGGTAGGGTTAGTGTTTGTTTTAGGTTAAGGGTTATTGTTAGGGCTAGGACTAAGTTTTTGTTTAGGTCTAGGGCTAGAGTTATTGCTAGTTTTAGGATTTTGTTTAGGTTTAGGGCTAGTGTTAGGGTTAGGTTTAGGTATAAGATTACTATAAGGCTTGATTCAGGGTTCTGTTTAGGGTTAGATTCAGTTTTAGAACTATAATTAGTGTTAGTGTCAGAATAAGGGTGAAAGTTAGGGTTAGGCTTTGGGTTAGAATTAGAGCTAAAATGAGTGCTTGGGTTAGGAGTAGAAATAGGGTTAGGCTAAGGATTAGGATTAGGACTAGGATTAGCATTATGGATAGGGTTTGGCTTAGGGTAAGGGATATGACTAGTTAGGACTAGTAATAGGATTAGGATTTTGGTTATGTTAAGGATTAGTGTTAGAATTAGGATTAGAATAAGTGTTAGGTTTTGGCTTAAGGTAAGGGATAGAGTTAGAGCTAGGTTTAGGGCTAGGGTTAGGGTTAAAGCTAGGTTTAGAGCTCAGATTAGGGCTAGTTTTTGTGTTAGGATTAGGGCTAGGGTTAGAGTAACAGCTAATGTAAGAACTAGAGTTACAATTAGGGTTAATTTTAGGGTTATGGTTAGGGGTTAGACTTCTAGTGTTAGGGTTATGGCTAGAGATTTTTGCTAAGGCCAATGTAAGAACTAGGTTTACAATTAGGGTTAGTTTTAGGGATGGGATTTGGGCTGTTCTAGTGTCAGCATTAGCTTTAGGGTTAGGGTGATATTTAGAGCTGTGGTTAGTTTAGGCCTAGGACTTGAATTAGAGCTAGGGTTCTGGCTAATTGTAGGATTAGGGTTTGGTTTAGATTAAGGTTTAGTGTTAGAGTAATGGCTCGGTTTTGTTTTAGGGCTAGGATTAGGGTTAGGGCTAGTTTTAGGATTAGCAATGGTATTAGGGCAAGTGGTAAGGTGAGGTTTAGGCTTAAGTTTAAAGTTAGATTTAGAGTTATGGTTAGATCTAGGGTTATGGCTATGGCTATGATGAGGGCTAAGGTGAGGGCTAAGGTAACGGATAGGGTTGGAAATAGAAATAGGGCTAGGGTGAGAGTGAGTTAGTCTTAGGACTAGGGTTAGGGGTAGGGTTAGGGTTATGGCTATGTTAGGGCTTGGATTAGCGCTAGGGTTAGTGTTAGTGTTAGGCCTATGGTTAAGGCTAGGGGTAGGGTTTGTGTAATTGTTAGGGTTAGGGTTAGTTTTAGGGGATGTGATGGGCTTATAGTTAGGTTCAGTGCTCGGTCGAGGGTTTAAATTAGGGATAGAGCCAGGGTGAGGGTTTGGATTAGGATTAAGGCTAAGTTTAGGGCTAGGATGAGGGCTAGGTTTTGTGTTATGGTAAGGGCTAGAATTAGGGCTAGGACTAATGTCAGGTCTAGGGTTATGGTTAGGGTTAGGTTTATAGACAGGTCTAGTGTAAGAGATTTAGGGTAAGGGTCAGGTTTGGAGCTGGGTGTATTATTAGGGTCAAAGTCAGGTTAGGGTTTACTTTAGATTAAGGTTTATGGTTAGGGATCAAATTAGCATTAGGGTTAGGGTTAGAGTAATGAATAAGATTAGGTTTAGGGTTCAAGTTAGGTATAGAGTAATGTATAGGATTAGTTTTAGGGATAGTGTGAGGTTTAGGTCTAGGGTTAGCATTTAGGATAGGCTTTTGTGTAGGGTAATAGATTGAGTTAGTGATAGTGTTAGGGAATGGTTTAAAGTTAGGATTAGGACTAGGGTTAGGGTTAGGCCTAGGGTTAGTGTTAGGGTTAGGTTTAGGTTAAGTGTTTTGGATTAGTGCTAGGGCGAGGTTTAGGGTTAGAATCAGAGCTATGGTTACAATTAGGGTAGAGTTAGTGCTAGGGTTAGCATTAGTGTTAGGGTTATATTTAAGGTAATGGATAGAATTTGAGGTAGGATTTGTGCTATGTTTACAGTTAGGATTAGAGCAAGGGTTAGGGTTAGGGTTACATTTAGGGTAAGAGTTAGAATTTGAGCTAAGGTTAGGGCTAGGCAAGTGTGAGTTTTAGGGCTAGGGCTAAGGTTAGGATTAGGCTTACAGCTAGTTTTAGTGCTACACTTAGGAATAGGTTTAGGGGGAGGTTTATGGCTAGTGTTAGGACTATGGGTAATGTAAGAACTAGGATTATGGCTAGTTTTAAGGTTAGGGTTATGGATAGGTCTAGTGTTAGGGGTATGTTTTGTGTTAGGATAAGGTTTAGAGCTAGGGTTTGTGTTAGGGTAAGGGTCAGTGTTCGGGTTAGCATTGGATTTATGGTTAGAAGCACAATTTTACAAGGGTTAGTTCTAGGGGTATTGTTAGTCATTGCATTAGACTAATGGATAGTGTTAGTGCTAGAGCTAGTTTTTTTTTTTGGGGGGGGGCTAGGGGTAGAGTTATGGCTATATTTAGGATTAAGTTTAGGTCTAGTGTTAATGTTATGGTTAGGTTTAGGTATAGGTTTACCCATAGGGCTAGTGCTAGTGTTTGGATTAGGGTTAGTGTCAGGCTTAGACCTAGGGTTAGTTTTAGGGTCAGAATAAGGGTCAGGGATAGGCTTAGGGTTTAGGTTAGTGTTAGAGATAGAATGAGGCCCAGGGATAGGACTAGTAATAGAGTTAGGGTGTGGGGTAGGCTAAGGATTAGGGTTAGGACTAGGGTAGCATTAGGGTGAGGGTTGGCATAGGGTAAAGGATAGTGTGAGAGATAGTGTTAGGTTTAGGGTTAGTGTTAGCATTAAGGTTAAAGCTAGGGTTAAGGTTCAGATTAAGGCTAGGTTTTGTATTAGGGTTAGGGCTATTGATAATGTAAGACCTGGCATTAGGATTAGGGCTAGTTTTAGGATTAGGGTTTGTGCTAGATTTAGTGTTCAGGTTAGGTTTAGGGTTAGGGTGATGTTTAGAACTAAGGTTAATTTTAGAATCAGAGTAAGGATCATTATAAGTTGTACGATTAGTTTTAGGACTCAAATTACTTCTAGGGTAAGGGCTAGGCGTATTGTTTGTGTTTGGCTTAGGGTAAGGTTTAGGATTAGAGCTGTAGCTCAGTTCTGCTTGAGTGCTATGGTTATTATGAGGGATAGTTTTCAAATTAGCATTAGGATTAGGTCTAGTGTTAGGGTGAGGTTTAGGTTAAAGTTTAGGGTTAGATTTAGAGTTAGGTTTAGATCTAGGTTTAGGGATATGGCTAAGTTTGGGGCTAGGGTTATGGCTAGGCTTTGGGTCATGGTAAGGGATAATGCTGGAACTAGGGCTAGGGCTAGGGCAAGTGTTAGAATTAGTCTTAGGGCTAGGCATATGATTAGGTTTAGGGTTAGGGCTAAATTAGGTGTAGGATTAGAGCTAGGTTTAATATTAGGGCTAGGCCTTGGTTTAGGGCTAGGGTTAGAATTAGAGTCAGGGTACAGTATGATATTATAGCTAGGTTAAGGAGTAGGGTGAGTATTCACTTTAGGGTTAGGCCTAGTGTTAGGTTTAGGGTTAGGGTTCTGATTAAGGCTAGGTTAGGGCCAGGATTAGGCCCTTTTTTAGCATAAGGGCAAACATTAGGGCTAGGGCTAATGTCAGGTCTAAGGTTATGGTTAGGGATAGTTTCAGGTTAGGTTTATGGCTAAGGGTTATTGTGTAAGGGTTAGGTTGAGAGTTAGGGTCACTTTTGTAGAGAGGGGTATTATTAGGGTCAGGGTAACTGTTAGGGATTGTTTAGGTTAAGATTTAGGTTTAGGGCTCAGATTAGGTTAGAATTATGTTTAGGGTTAGGATAATGGATATGGTTAGGTTTAGGGTTCAGGTTAGGTTTAGGGTAATGAATAGAGTTAGGGTTATGGGTGGAGTTACGGTTTATCCTAGGATTTGTATTAGGGTTAGGGTTAGGGTTAAGGTAATAGATAGGGTTAGAGCTAGAGTTAGGGCTAGGGTTATGGTTAGGATTAAGGCTAGTGTTGGGATTAGGTTTAGAGTTAGGTTAGAGTTAAAGCTAGTGTTAGGGTTAGGGCTAGGTTTTAGGTTAGGGTTAGGATGGGGCTATGGCTAATAATATAAGAACTAGGGTTAGGATTAGGGCTAGTTTTAGGATTACAGTTAGGGCTATGTCTAGTGTTAGGGTTAACTTATGATTAGAGTGATGATTTGAAATAGGGTTAGTGTCAGGGTCAGAGTCAAGGTCAGTGTTAGTTTTAGGGTTATGGATAACACTTGAAATAATGCTAGAGTTATGGGTATGTGTAGGGTTAGGTTTTGTGTTAGGGTTAGGGCAAGAATTAGGGCTAGTTCTAATGTCAGGTCTGAGGTTACAGTTAGGTTAGGGTTAGGGTTAGGGCTAAGCCTCAGTTTTGTTTTAGAGCTATAGCTAGGTTTAGAACTAGTTTTAGGATTAGCGATAGTGTTAGGGCTAGTGGTATAGTGAGGTTCAGGCTTGGGGTTATGGTTCTATTTAGAGTTATGGTTAGATCTAGGGTTAGGACTTGGGCTAGGTTTAGGGGTTAGGTTAGGGCTAATGTTAGGGTTGTGGTAATAGATAGAGTTAGTACTAGAAATAGGTCTAGGGCAAGAGTTGGAGTTAGTCTTAGGGGTAGGGTTAGAGTTACGGTTACGATTAGCACTAAATTAGGGCTAGGATTTGAGCTAGGGTTAGTGTTAGGGTTAGGGTTAGGATTAGTGTTAGTGTTAGTGTTGGATTAGGGTTAGGGTTAGGGGAAGGGATGTTGTTATACCTAGGTTCAGAACTAGGGTGAGGGTTGAAATTAGGGATTGGCCTAGGGTTAGGATTCAGGTTAGGATTAAGGCTAGGTTTAGGGCTAGGATGAGGGCTTGGGTTTGTGTTAGGTTTAGGGTGAGAATTAAGTCTATGGCTAATGTCAGTTAGGGTTACACTTAGGGATAGTGTTAAGGTTAGGTTTATGGCTAGGTCTAGTGTAAGGGCTAGGTCTAGTGTAAGGGCTAGGTTTGGGGAAAGGGTCCAGTTTAAAGCTAGGTGTATTGTTAGGGTAAGGGTCTTGATTAGGGTTTGGTTTAGGTTATGGTTTAGGTTTAGGGCTTGATTTAGCATTAGAGTTAGGGATTGGGTTAGAGCAATTAATAAGGTTAGGTTTAGTGTTCAGATTAGTTTTAGGAAATGGGTAGGGTTAGTGTTAGAGATAGGTTTAGAGTTAGGCCTAGGATTAGCATTTGGATTAGGCTTATGTTTAGGGTAATGGATAGGTTTAGGGCTAGGGTTATGATTAGGATTAGGGCTAGGGTTAGGGGTAGGGTTAGGGTTAAGCCTGGGTTTAGTTTTAGGGTTAGGTTTAGGGTAAGTGTGAGGGTTTGAGCTATGGTTAGGGCTAGGGCAATGGTTGGGGTTAGTGTGACATCTAGGTTTAGGGTTAGGGTTAAGTTTAGAGCTAGGTTTAACATTAGGGTTAGGGTTATGTTTAGGGTAATGGATAGAGTTAGAACTAGGGTTTGGCCTTGGTTATGGTTAGGATTAGGACTAGGGTTAGGGTTAGGTCTAGAGTTATATTTGGGTAAGGGTTAGTGTTTGAGCTCGGGTTAGGGTTCAGGCAAGGGTTAGGGTTAGGTTTACACTTAGAACTAGGTTTTGTGTGAGGTTTAGGACTAACATTAGGGCTATATGTAATGTAAGACCTAGAGTTAGGGTTATGGCTAGGTCTAGTGTTAGAGTTTGGCTAGATTTTGGGTTAGCATAAAATCTAGAGCTAGGATTTGTGTTACAAGAAGGAACAGTGTTTGGATTAGGGTTATGGCCAGAATTAGGACTAGGTTTAGGTCTAGAGTTTGAGGTAATGTTTGGGTTAGTTTAAGGGTTATTGTCAGGGCTAAGGCTAGGTTTTTGTTTAGGTCTAGAGCTAGAGTTATGGCTAGATTTAAGATTAGGTTTTTGTCTAAGTCGAGTGCTAGTGTTAGGTTTAGGTATAGGTTTACCCATAGGGCTAGTGTTAGGGTTCAGTTTAGGGTTAGGGACAGATTTATTCCTAGGGTTAGAGTTGGGGTCAGAATAATGGTCAGGGTTAGTGTTAGGATTTGGGTTAGGGTTAGAGCTAGAAGGAGGGCTAGGTTTAGGACTAGTAATAGTGTTATGGTTTGTGGTAGGCTAAGGATTAGGGTTAGGACTAGGGTAGCATTAGGCTGAGGGTTTGGCTTAGGTTAAGGGATAGGGTAAGATCTAGGATAATGGCTAGGGTTAGGGTTTTGTATAGGTCTAGGTTTGTTTAGGTTTAGGTTTAAAGCTAGGTTTAGGTCTCAGATTAGAGCTAGCTTTTCTGTTAGCACATGGCTCTGGCTAATGTAAGAACTGGTGTTACAATTAGGGTTACTTTTAGGGTTAGGATTAGGGCTAGGTCTAGTGTTCGGGTTAAGTTTAGTGTTAGTGTGATGTTTAGAGCTAGGGTTATTGTTAGGGTCTGAATCAGGGTCAGAGTAAGATCTAGAGTTAGGTTAGGACTCAAATTAGGGCTATGGTTAGGGATAGGTATAAGCTTAGGTTTTAGTTTAGGTTAAGAATTAGCGTTAAGCCTATGACTCGGTTTTGTTTGAGTGCTAGGGCTAGGGTTAGGGCTAGTTTTCCAATTAGCATTAGGGTTAGGGCTAGTATTAGGGTGAGGTTTAGACTTAGGATTAGGGTTTGATTGAGGGTAGGGTTAGGTCTAGGTTTAGGGCTAGGGCAAAAGTAGGAATGGGGTTGAGACTAGGTTTAGGTCTATGGTTTTTGTTAAGGATAGATTTAGAACTAGGGTTAGTACTAGGGTGAGAGTTAGGGTTAGGGTTACATTTAGGGTTAGGCTTAGGACTAAATTTGTGCTAGGATTAGTGCTAGGATAAGTGTTAGGGCTAGGCTTATGTTTAGGGCTAGGGTTAGCATTAGGATTAGTGTAAGATATGATGTTATAGCTAGGTTTAGGTCAAAGTACAAAATAGGGTTAGGGCTAGGGAGAGGGTTAGGGTTAGTATGAAGGCTAGGTTTAGGGCTAGGATTAGGGCTAGGTTTAGGGCTAGGCTTAGGGTTAGGTTTTGTGTTAGAGTTAGGGTTAGAATTAGTGCTAGGGCTAATGTCAGGTCTAGGTTTATGGTTAGGGTTAATTTTAGGGTTAGGTTTGTGGTTAGTTCTACTGTAAGGTTTAGGTTGAGGGTTAGGGTCAGGTTTAGAGATAGGGTTATTATTAAGGTCACTGTCATGATTAAGGTTTGAGTTAGGTTAAGGTTTAGGATCACGGCTTTCATTAGCGTTAGGTTTAGTATTAAGTTTAGGGTAATGTTTATGGTTAGGTTAAGGTTTCAGGTTATGTTTAGGATAATGAATAAAGTTAGGGTTAGAGACAGGGTTAGGGTTATCCTAAAATTAGCATTAGGGTTAGGGTTATGGTTAGGGTAATGGATAGGGTTAGAGCTAGGGTTAGGCCTAGGATTATGGTTAGGATTAAGGCTAGGGTTAGGTTTAGGGTTAGGGCAAGTTTTAGTGTTAGGTTTAGGTTTAGGGTAATGGTTAGGGCTCTGGTTAGGGTTAGGGTTAAAAAAGGTGTAGGGCTCAGACTAATGCTAGGTTTTGGGTTAGGTTAGGCCTAGGATTAGGGCTACGACTAATGTAAGAACTAGGGTTATGATTAGGGCTACTTCTAGGGTTAGGGTTAGGGGTAGGTGTAGTTTTAAGGTTAGGTATAATTTTAGGGTGATCTGAGAGCTAGAGTTAGTTTTAGGGTCAGAGTCAGGGTTAAGGTTAATTTTAGGGTTATGGTAGGACTTGAATTAGGGCTAGGGATAGGGCTAGGTGTGAGTTAGGTTTTGGTTTAGGTTAAGGGTTAGAGTTGGGGATATAGCTTGTTTTTTTTAAGGCTAGGACTAGGTTAGGGCTAGTTTTATGATTAGCATTAGTGTTAGGGCTAGATTTAGTGTGAGGTTTAGGCTTAGGTTTGGGGTTAGATTTAGAGTTATGGTTAGATCTAGGGTTAGTGGTAGGGCTAGGTTTAGGTCTAAGGGTAGAGCAAGTGTTAAGGTTATGGTAAGGTATAGGGTTAGAACTAGAAATAGGGCTAGGGCGATAGTTAGAGTTAGTATTAGTGCTAGTGTTAGGATTAGGGTTAGGGCTAAATTAGGGCTAGGATCAGGTCTAGGATTAGTGTAGGGGTTAAATCTAGGGTTAGAGTTAGGGTTAGATTTAGGGGAAGGTTTGGGGTTATACCTAGGTTCAGATATAGGGCGAGGGATAAAATTAGGGATAGGGTTCGGGTTAGGATCAAGACTAGGTTTAGGGCAAGAATGAGGGCTTGATTTGTTAGGGTTATGGCAAGAATTAGGCCTAGGGCTTATATCATGTCTAGGGTTACGGTTAGGTTTAGTTTTAGGGTAAGGTTTATGGCTAGGTCTATACTCAGAGTTAGGTTTAAGTTAAGGTTCAGTTTTAAACCTAGGGGTATTATAGTGGTCAGGTCAGGTTTTGAGTTTGGATTAGGTTGAGGTTAGGGTTAGCACTCAAATTAGCATTAGGGTTAGTGTAAAATATAGGGTTAGGTTTAGGTTTCAGGTTAGATTTAGGATTCATGTTATGTTTAGGTTAATGGATAGGGTTAGGGTTAGGCCTAGGGTTAGCATTAGGTTTATGGTTATTGTTTGGGTAATTGATCGATTTAGAGCTATGGTTAGGGCTAGAATTATGTTTAGGATTAGGGCTAGAGTTAGGATTAGGGTTATGGTTATGGTTAAAGCTAGGGTTATGGTTAGTGTTAAGATTAGGATACGGGTTAGGGTTCAAGCTAGGGTTAGTGCTAAGGCTAGGGTTAGGTTTAGGGTTAGGTCAAAGGTTAGGGTTAGTATTATGGTTATGGTTAGGTTTAGGGTTAGTGTTAGGCTTAGTTTTTTCTTACAGTTAGGTTAAGGGTAAGGCTTATGGATTTAGTAAGTCTTAGGGCTAGGTTGAGGGTTCAGGTTAGAATCAGAGCTAGGGATAAAGGTAGATTTAGGGTTATTAGAGCTAGGATTAGCATTAGGTTTAGGGGTATGGTTATGGTAATGGATAGAATTAGAGCTAACGTTTGGGCTATAGCTACAGTTAGGATTAGGGTTAGGGTTTGGGCTAGGGTTTGTTTATGGTAAGGATTAGGGTTTGAGCTAGAGTTAGAGCAAGGGATAAGTTTTTGGTTAGATTCATCATTAGTTCTAGGGATAGGATTACAGTAGGTTTAGGGTTAGGGTTAGGGCTGTTTATCAATAGCGTTAGAATAAGGGTTAGGGTAATGGATATGGTTAGATGTAAGTTTAGGGTTAGGTTTAGGGTTAGATTTAGTTTTAGGGTTAAGGTTAAGGCATGGTTAGGTTTAGGTTTCTGGTACATTTTAGGGTTTGAGCTACAGTTAGGGCTATGGCAAGTGTTAGGTTTAGTGTTAGGTCTAGGGTTAGTTTTCTGGTTAGGGTTAGGGTTAGGGTTATGGCTAGGGTTATCAATAGGGTTAGGGTTAGGGTTAGGGTAATGTTTATGTTCAGAGCTAGGTTTAGGAATAGGATTAAGTTTAGGGTTAGGGATGATGTTAGGGTTAGATTTAGGGATAATTCTAAGTTTATATTTAGGGTAAGGGTTAGGCATTGAGTAAGGTTTAGAACTAAGGCTAGAGTTACGGTTAAAATTAGGGCTAGGTTTAGGGTTAGTGTTACACCTAGGGCTAGGTTTAGGCCTAGGATTCACTCTAGGTTTTGTGTTACTTAAGGTGTAGGGTTAGGGCTATTGGTAATGTAAGAGCTAAGATTATGATTAGGGCTAGTTTTAGGTTACGGTTATGGCTAGGT
This sequence comes from Marmota marmota marmota, assembly GCF_001458135.2. NCBI lineage: Eukaryota > Metazoa > Chordata > Mammalia > Rodentia > Sciuridae > Marmota > Marmota marmota. The sequence continues at coordinate 219,381 of NW_026005868.1, read as the reverse complement.
CTAGTGTTAGATTAAGATTTTCAGTTAGGGTCAGTTTTAGAGATAGCTTAGTGTTAAATGCAGCGTCCATGTTCAGGTTAGTGTTAGGTTAAGGTTAAAGCCAGAATTAGGACTAGGTTTATGTCTAGGGATAGGGTTGGACTTTGCATTAGGTTAAGGGTTATTGTTAGGGCTAGGGCTAGGTTTTTGTTAAGGTCTAGGGCTAGAGTTAAGGCTGCATTTAGGATTTGGTTTAGGTCTAGGGCTACTGGTAGAGTCAGGTTTAGTATAAGGTTACTGGTAGGGCTAGTGTTAGGGTTCGGTCTAGGGTTAGGGTCAGGTTTAGACCTAGGGTTAGTGTTATGGTCAGAATAAGGGTCAGGGTTAGGGTCAGGGTTTGGGATAGGTTAGAGCTAGAATGAGGGCTAGATGTAGGACTATTAATAGAGTTAGAGTTTTGGTTAGCCTAAGGTTTAGGGATAGGTTTAGAGTTACCATTAGGGTTAGGGTTTTGCTTAGGTTTAGGAATAGAGTTAGAGCTTGTGTTAGGGGTAGGGTTAGGGGTAGTGTTAGTGTTAAAGCTAGGTTTAGGGCTTTGATTTGGGCTAGATTTTGGGTTACCATTAGGGCTAGGAATATGGCAACAAGTAATGTAAGAATCAGGGTTACAATTAAGGTTAGCTTTAGGGTTAGTGTTAGGGGTAGTTCTAGCATTAGGGTTAGGTTTAAGGTTAGGATGAATTTAGAGCTAGGGTTATTGTTAGGATAGGATTCAGGGACAGGGTTTTTTTAGGGTTAGGGTTAGGACTCAAATTAGGGCTACGTTTACTCTCAGGGTTTGGTTTAAATTTAGAGTGGTGTTTTAGAGCTAGGGTGAGTTTTAAGGTATAAGTCAGGGTCAGGGTTAGTTTTAAGGTTAGGGTTAGGACTCGAATTAGGGCTAGGATTAGTTCTAGGTGTAATTGCAGGTTTAGTTTAAGTTAAGGTTGTGGGTCAGTCTATTGTTTTGTTTTGTTTTATCCCAGGAATAGGGTTAGCACTAGATTTATGATTAGCATTAGGGTTAGATCTAATGTTAGTGTTAGGCTTTGGGTTATGGTTAGGGTTACATTTAGAGTTAGGCTTAGATCTAGGGTTAGGCTAGGACTAAGGATAGGGCAAGGGTTAGGGCTAGGGTTAGGTTATGGTCAGAGATTGGGTTAGAACTAGGAATAGTGATAGTGTGAGAGTTAGAGTTTGTCTTAGGGCTAGGGTTAGGGTTATGGTTTCGGCTAGTTTTTGTTTAGTGTAAGGGTTAGGGTTTGAGCTAGAGTTAGGGCTAGGGCTAAGTTGAGGTTAGGTTCAGCATTAGGTCTAGAAATAGGATTATGGTAAGTTTAGGATTTGGGTGAGGGTTAGGGCTAGGTTTATTATTAGGTTAGGATAAGGGTTAGGGTATTAGATATGGTTAGATATAAGCTTAGGATTAGTTTTAGGGTTAGATTTAGTTTTAGGGTTAAGTTTAAGGCATGGTTAGGTTTAGGTTTCTGGTACATGTTAGGGTTTGAGCTAGGGTTACGGCTACGGCAAGTGTTAGGTTTAGGGTTAGGTGTAGGTTTAGTTTTCCAGTTAGGGTTAGGGTAAGGGTTAGGGTAATGGGTATGATCAGAGCTAGGTTTAGGGATAGCGTTAAGTTTATGGTTAGGGATAGGGTTAGGGTTAGAGTTAGGGATTAGTCTAAATTTATATTTAGGGTAAGGGTTAGGCATTGAATAAGGTTTAGAACTAAGGCTAGAGTTATGGTTAAAATTAGGGCTAGGTTTAGGGTTAGGGTTACGCTTAGGGCTAGGTTTAGGCCTAGGATTTGCTCTAGGTTTTGTGTTAGGTTAAGGTGTAGGGTTAGAGCTATGGGTAATGTAAGAGCTAGGATTATGATTAGGGCTAGTTGTAGGTTTAGGTTATGGCTAGGTCTAGTGTTAGGTTTAGGTTTTTGGTTAGGGTCAGGTTTAGAGTTAGCTTAGTGTTAAATGCAGGGTCTGTGTTCAGGTTAGTGTTAGGGTTAAGGTTAAACCCAGAATTAGGACTAGGTTCATGTCTAGGGGTAGGGTTAGACTTTGCATCAGGTTGAGGGTTATTGTTTGGGCTAGGGCTAGGTTTTTGTTTAGGTCTAGGGCTAGAGTTAAGGCTAGATTTAAGATTAGGACTAGGTCTAGGGCTAGTGGTAGAGTCAGGTTAATATAAGGTTACTGGTAGGGCTGGTGTTAAGTTTTGGTCTAGGGTTAGAATTAGGTTTATTCCTAGGGTTAGTGTTATGGTCAGAATAAGGGTCAGGGTTAGGGTTAGGGTTTGGGATAGGTTAGAGCTAGAATGAGGGCTAGGTTTAGGACTATTAATAGGGTTAGAGTTTTGATTAGCCTAAGCATTTGGGATAGCTCTAGGGTTACCATTAGGGTTAGGGCTTTGCTAAGGTTTAGGGATAGAGTTAGAGCTAGTGTTAGGAGTAGGGTTACGGTTAGGGTTAGTGTTAAAGCTAGGTTTTGGGCTCGGATTAGGGCTAGTTTTTGTGTTAGCATTAGGGCTAGGGTTAGGGCAAAAAATAATGTAAGAATCAGGATTACAATTTAGTTAGATTTAGGGTTAGTGTTTAAGATTAGTGTTTAGGGTTAGGTTTAAGTTTAGGATTAATTTAGAGCTAGGGTTATTGTTAGGAGAGGAGTCAGGGACAGGGTTAGTGTTAAGATTAGATCTCAAATTAGGGCTAGGTTTACTGTTAGGGTTTGGTTTAAGGTTAGAGTGGTGTTTTAGAGCTAGGGTGAGTGTTAGGGTATAAGTCAGAATCAGGGTTAGTTTTAAGGTTAGCATTAGGAGTCAAATTAGGGCTAGGATTAGTTCTAGGTGTAATTGCGGTTTTAGTTTAAGTTAAGGTTTATGGTTAGGTCTATTGCTCGGTTTTGTTTTAGTTCCAGGGTTAGGGTTAACACTAGTTTTATGATAAGTATTAGGGTTAGGTCTAGTGTTAGTGTTAGGCTTAGGCATATGGTTAGAGTTATATTTAGAGTTAGGCTTAGATCTAGGGTTAGGCTAGGACTAAGGATAGGGCAAATGTTAGGGTCAGGGTTAGGGCTAGGTTTAGAGTTATGGTAAGTGTCAGGGTTATGGTTTGGGTTTGGGTTAGGGTTAGAGCTAGAATGAAGGTTAGGGTTAGGACGAGTAATAGTGTTAGGGTTTGGGTTAGGCTAAGGAATAAGTTTAGGACTAGGTTTAGCATTTGTTTTAGGGTTTAGCTTAAGGTAATGGATAGGGTAAAAGCTAGGGTTAGATCTAGGTTTAGGGTATGGATTAGGGCTAGTTTTAGGGATAGGGTAAAACTAGGGTTAGCGCTCGGCTTAGAGACAGGTTTTGGGTTAGGTTGGGGCTAGTGTTAGGCCAACAACTAATGTATGAACCAGGGTTATTATTAGGGCTACTTTTTGGGTAAGTGTTATGAATAGATCAAGAGTTATGGTTAGGGTTACCGTTTGCGTGGTGTTTAGAGCTAGGATTAGTGTTAGGGTCAGGGTCAGTGTTCAGGTTACAGTTAGGTTTAGGGTTAAACCCAGAATTATCACTAGAGTTAGGTCTAGGGGTAGGGCTAGTATTTGTGTTAAGTGAAGTTTTATCATTAGGGCTAGGGCTAGGTTTTTGTTTATGTCTAGAGATATGGCTAGAGTTAGCATTAGGTTTAGGTCTAGGTCTAGTGTTAGGGTTAGGTTTAGGTATAGGTTTATTGCTAGTGCTAGGGTTAGGGTTTGGTTTATGCTTAGTGTCAGGTTTAGACATATGGTTACTGTTACGGTCAGAATAAGTGTCAGGGTTAGGTTTAGTGTTTGGGTTATGATAAGAGATAGAATGATGGCTAGTAATAGCGTGAGTATTTGGGTTAGGCTAAGGATTAGGGTAAGGCCTAGGATTAGCATTAGGGTTAGGGTTAGCTTAGGGTAAGGGATAGGATTAGAGCTAGGATTAGGGCTATGTTTAGGGTTAGGATTATGGTAGAGTTTGGTTTAGGTTTAGGGTTAAAGCTAGTGTTAGGTCTTGCATTAAGGCTAGGTTTTGGTTAGAGTTAGGGCTAGTTTTAGAGTTATGGTCTAGCATTACGATTTGGGCTATTTATAGGATTAGGGTTAGGACTAGATCTAGTGGTAGGGTTAGGTATAACATTTAGAGCTACGGTTAGTGATCAGAGTAGTTTTAGGGCTAGGGTTTGGACTCGAATTAGGGCTAGAGTTAGGGCTAGGTGTAAGCTTAGGTTTTGGTTTAGGTTAAGTTTTAAAATTAGAGCTATGTTTCGATTTTGTTTTAGTGCTAGGGCTATGGTTAGGGCTAGTTTTAGGCTTAGCATTAGGTTTAGGGCTAGTGTTAGGTTTAGGCTTAGGCTTAGGGTTAAAGTTAGATTTCGATTTAGGATTAAATCTAAGGTTAGGTCTAGGGCTAAGGATAGGGCTACTTTTAGGTCTTGGTTTATGGCTAGGATTAGGGTTATGGTAAGGGATATGGTTAGAACTAGGAATAGGGCTAGGGTGAGAGTGAGAATTAGTCCTACGGCTAAGTTTAGTGTTTAGTTAGGTATAGGGCTTAATTAGGGCTAGGAATAAGACTAGGTTTATGCTTATGTTTAGGCCTAGGGTTAGTTTTAGGCTTAGGTTTAGGTTTCATATAAATGATGGGGTTAGAGCTAGGGATAGGGATAGGGTGAAGGTTAGAATTAGGGTTAGGGCTAGAGATTCATTAGAGTTATGATTAAACCTAGGTTTAGGGCTAAGATGAGGGCTAGGGTTTGTGTTAGGGTTAGGGCTACGATTAGTGTTAGGGTGAATGTCATTTCTAGGGTTATGGTTAGGGATAATTTTAGGGTTAGGTTTATGGCTATGTTTAGTGTAAGTGTTAGGTTTCGGGTAGAGGTCAAATTTAGAACTAGGGGTATTATTAGGGTCAGGGTCAGGTTTTGGGTTTTGTTTAGGTTAGGGTTTAGGCTTAGGGCTCAATTTAGCATTAGGGTTTGGGTTATGATAATGACAGGTTTTGGTTTAGGGTTCAGGTTAGATGTATCATAATGGATAGGATTACAGTTAAGAATAAGGTTAGATTTAGGCCTATGGTTAGCATTATAATTAGGGTTTGTTTAGGGTAATTGATAAGGTTAGAGCTAAATTTATGGCTAGGATTATGGATAGGATTAAGGCTAGGGTTATTGTTAGGGTTATGGGTTTGTATTGTGTTAAGTTTAGGGCTAGAATTACGGCTAGGGCAAATGTCAGGTCTAGGATTATGGCTAGGGATAGTTTTAGGATTAGTTTTATGGCTAGATTTATTATTAGGATTAGGTTTAGGGGTAGGTGCAGGGTTATAGCTAGGTATATTATCACGGGAAGGGCAGAGTTAGGATTTGGGTTGGGTTAAGGTTTAGTGTTAGAGCTTGAATTAGCATTTGGGTTAGATTTAGGGTAATGATAGTGTTAGGTTTAGGGTTAAGGTTAGGTTTAGGTTAATGAAATAGGTTAGGGTTAGTGATAAGTTTAGGGTTAGGCCTAGGGTTACCATTAGAGTTATGGTTATGGTTGGGGTAATGGATAGGGTTAGAGATAGTGATAGGGCTAGGGTTATGTTTAGAATTCTGGCTAGGTTTAGGGTAAAGTTTAGGGCTATGTTCTGGGTTAGGGTTAGGTTTAGGATTAGGTTTAAAACTATGGTTAGGGTTCAGATTAGGGCTTGGTTTTGGGTTTGCTTAGGGCTAGGATTAGGGTTATGGTAATGTATGAACTACTTTTGCAATTAGTGCTAGTTTTAGGGTTAGGGTTAGGGCTTGGTCTAGTGTTGTGTTTATGTTTAGGGTTAGGGTGATGTTTAGAGCAAGGATTATTGTTAGGGTTAGTGTCAGAGTCAGGGTTAGTATTAGGGTTAGGGTTAGAACTCGCATTAGGGCTAAAGTTAGTAGTAGTTGTACGGTTAGGTTTGGGTTTAGGTTAAGGGTTAGGGATATATGTTGGTTTTGTTTTATGGTTAGGGCTACGGTTACAGCTAGATTATGTATTAGCATCAGGGTTAGGGATAGTGTTAGGTTGAGGTTTAGGCTTAGGTTTAGGGTTAGATTTTGAGTTAGGGTTAGATCTAGGGTTAGGGGTAGGACTAGGGCTAGAGATAGTGTGAGGTTATGGTTATGGTAACGAATATGTTTAGAACTAGGGATACAACTAGGGTGAGAATTAGAGTTAGTCAAAGTAGTAGTCTTAGCGTTAGGGCTAGGGTTAGGGCTAAATTAGGGCTAGGGTTAGGACTAGGGTTAGGGCTAAATTAGGGCTAGGATTAGGGCTAAAGTTAGGGTTAGGTTTAGAGCTAAATTAGGACTATGATTAGGGCTAGTGTTAGTGTTGGGGTTAGGGCTACATTAGGGCTAGTATTAAGGCTAGAGTTAGTGTTAGGGTTAGACTAAGGGGTTGGCCTAGAGTTAGGGTTAGCATTGGTGTTAAGGTACAGTTTAGGGGAATGTGTGGGGTTATAGCTAGCTTTTGGGATAGGGTGAGGTTTAGAATTAGGTTTAAGCCTAGAGTTATGTTTCAGTTTAGGATTAAGGCTAGGTTTAGGGCTAGGTTAAGGGCTAGGGTTTCTTTTAGGTTTATGGCTATGACCAGGTCTACGGCTAATATCATGTCTATGGTTAATGTTAAAAATAGTTTTAGGGTTAGGTTATGGCTAGGTCTAGTGTAAGAGTTAGGTTTAGGTTAAAGGTCAGCTTTAGGGCTAGGGTTATTATTATGGTCAGGGTCAGGATCAGAGTTAGCATTTGGTTTAGCTAAAGGTTTAGGTTAAGGCTCGAATTAGCTTTAGGGTTAGGTTTAGGATTAGAGTAATGGATAGGGTTTAGTTTAGGTTTCAGTTAAGGTTTAGGGTAATAGATGAGTTAGGGTTAGCAATTGGGTTAGGGTTACCATTAGGGTTAGGGTTATGTTTAGTGTAATGGATAGGTTTAGAGCTAGGGTTACAGCTAGGTTATGGCCTTGATTAACTCTAGGATTAGAGCTGGGTTTAGGGATAAGTTTAGGATGTGATTTAGGGTAAGTTTTAGGGTTAGGGTATGTGGTAAGTTTAGGGCTAGGGTTATAGTTAGGTTAGGGTAAGGGTTAGTGTTTGAGCTAAGTTAAGGACTAGGGTGAGGGTTAGGTTTAGGTTTAGGTCTAGCTTTACATTTATGGTTAGAGTTAGATTTATTGTTAGGGATGGGGTTTTAATTAGGGTTATGGTTAGGTTTTTTGTAATGATATGTTTAGAGCTAAAGTTCAGGGTAGGTTTAACATTAGGATTAGGGATACGGTTAGGGATAAGGTTTAGGATAGAGCTAGGGTTATGTTTAGTGTAAAGGTTAGGCTTTGAGCTAGGGTTAGGTCTAAGGCGAGGCTTAGTTTCGGGCTAGGGTTAGGCTAAGGGTTATGCTTAGAGCTAAGTTTAGGCCTAAGATTAGGGCTAGGTTTTATGTTAGGTTTAGGGCTAGGGTTAGGACTATGGTTAATGTAAGAGCTAGGGTTATGTTTAGGGCTACTTTTAGTGTTAGGGTTATGGCTAGATCTAGTGTTAGGTGTAGGTTTTGAGTTAATGCCATGTTTAAAGCTAGATTCAGTGTTAGAATTAGGCTCAGTTTTTGGGATAGGGTTAGGGTTAGGGTTATAGTCAGAATTAGGATGAGGTTTAGGTCTATGGGTAGGGTAAGTGTTCGGTTTAGGTTAATGGTTATTGTTAGTGCTAGTGCTAGGTTTTTGTTTAGGTCTAGGGCTAGAGTTATAGCTATATTTAGGATTAGCTTTGGGTCTAGGTCTAGTTTTAGGCTTATATATAGGTATAGGGTTACCAGTAGGGCTAGTGTTAGGGTTTGGTTTAGGGTTAGCTCAGGTTTAGAACTAGGGTTACTGTTAGGGTCAGATGAGGGTCAGGGTTAGGTTTAGAGGTAGAATGAAGGCTAAGGTTCAGACTAGTATTATGGTTAGGGTTTAAGTTAGGCTAAGGATTAGGATTAGGACTAGGGTTAGCCTTTGGGTTAGGGTTTGGCTTAGTGTAAAGAATAGGGTTTGAGTTGGGATTAGAGCTAGTTTTAGGGTTAGGGTTTGGGCTAGTATTACGGTTAAAGCTAGGGTTAGTGCTCGGATTAGGTGTAGAATTTGTGTTAGGGTTAGGGCTACAGTTAGGACAATGACTAAAGTACGAACTAGGGTTATGATTAAGGCTAGTTTTAGGGTTAGGTTAAGGCTAGATATAGTGTTAGGGTTAATTTTAGGATAGGGTGATGTTTAGAGCTAGGATTAGTGTTAGGGTCAGTGTCAGGGTCAGGGTTAGTTTTAGAGTTAGTTTTAGGGTTTGGTGTAGGGTTACGGTTTGATTTAGGTTAAGGGTTGAGATGAGGGCTATGGCTTAGTTTTGGTTTATGGCTAGGGCTAGGGATAGGGCACGTTTTAGGATTAGCATTATGGTTAGGGTTAGTGTTAGGGTTTGGTTTAGGCTTATTTTTACAGTTAAATTTAAAGTTACGTTTAGATTTAGATTTAGGCTTAGATCTAGGATTAGGATTAAGGCTAAGGATAGAACTAGGGCTAGGGCTAGGGCAAGAGTTAGAGTTAGTCTTATGGCTAGGTTTAGGGTTAGGATAGGATTAAATAAAGGCAAGATTAGCACTAGGCTTTGTGTTAGGCCTAGGTTTAGGGTGAGGGTTAGGGTTAGGTTTAGGGTATAGTTAGTTTTGAGGTATAGGATGAGGTTATAAGTAGGTTTAGGGCTAGGGTGAGAAACATAATTAGGGTTAGGGCTCAGGTTATAGTTCAGGCTAGGATTAAGCCTAGGTTTAGGTCTAGGATTAAGGCTAGGGCTAATTTCAGATCTAATTTTGGATAAAAATAATTTTAAGTTTAGGTTTATGGCTATGTCTAGTGTAGGTTAGATTTATGGTTAGGGTCATTTTTACAGCTAAGGGTACTCTTAGGGTCAAGGTCACGATTAGGGTTTTGGATAGGTTGAGGTTTAATGTTAGGGCTCAAATTAGCATTAGATTTAGGATTAGGGTAAAGATAGTGTTAGGTTTAGGTTTCAGGTTAGGTTTAGGGTAATTGACAGGGTTAGAATTAGGGATACATTTAGGTTTAGGCCCAGGTTTAGCATTAGGGTTAGGGTTATGGTTAGGGTAATGGATAGGGTTAGAGATAGGGGTACGGCTAGGGTTATTGTTATGATTACTGATAGGGTTAGGCTTAGGGTTTGGTTTAAGGTTAAATCTAGGGTACAGCTAGGGTTATAATTATGATTAGTGATAGGGTTAGGGTTAGGGGTAAATCTAGGGATATTGCTTGGAATAGGGCTAGGTTTTGGGTTAATTTAAAGCTAGGTTTATGGTAATGGCTAATGTAAGTACCCGGGTTGTGATTAGGGCTAATTTTAGGGTTAGACTTAGAGCTAGGTCTATTGTTAGGTTTAGGTATAGGGTTAGGGTAATGTTTAGAGCTAGGGTTAGTGTTAAGGTCAGAGTCAGGGTCAGGGTTAGTTTTAGGGTTTGGCTTAAAACTCAAATTATGGCTAGAGTTAGGGCTAAGTGTAGGGTTAGGGCTTAGTTTTTATTAAGGGTTAGGATTCCATCTAAGGCTTGGTTTTGTTTTAGGGCTAGGGTTAGTGCTAGTTTTAGGATTAGCCTTAGGGTTAGGGCTAGTGTTAGGTTTAGGTTTAGGCTAAGGGTTATGCTTAGATTTAGAGTTAAGATTAAATCTATGGTTGCTGCTAGGGCTACCAATATGTCTAGTGTTAGACGTATGGTTTGGGCTAGGATTAGGGTTCCAATAAAGTATAGAGTAAGAACTAGGGTTAAGACTAAGGTGATAGAGATAGTCTTTGGGCTAGGGTTCGGGTTAAGGTTAGGGATTGGGCTAAATTAGATCTAAGATTAGTGCTAGGGTTAGTGTTAGAATTAGGCCTAGGGTTATGGTTAGGATTATAATTAAAGCTATGTTTAGAACTAGGATAAAGGCTAGGGGTTGTGTTAGGGTTAGGTCTAGTATCATGGCTAAAGCTAATATCAGGTCTAAGGTTATGCTTAGGGATAGTTTTGGGGTTAGTTTTTTGGCTAGGTCTAGTGTAAGGGTTAGTTGTAGGGTAAGAGTGAGTTTTAGAGCTAGGGGAATTTTTAGGGTCAGTTTCAGTGTTAGAGTTTGGTTTAGGTTTGAGTTTAGGGTTGGGCCTCGAATTATCATTAGGGTTATTGTTAGTGTAATGATTAGATTAGGTCTAGGGTTCAGGATAGGTTTCGGGTAATTGATAAGCTTGGGGATAGTGATACGTTTTAGGCCTAGGGTTAGCATTAGGGTAAGGGTTATGTTTGGTTTAATTATACAGTTAGACTTAAGGTTAGGGCTAGGGATATGGTTTGAATTAGGTCTTGATTTAGGGTTAGGGTGAGGGTTAGAACTAGGGTTAGGTTAAGGTTATGTTTAGTGTAAGGGTTAGGTTCTGAGATATGGTTAGGGCTAGGCTGAGTGTTAGGTTCAGGATTAGGTCTAGGGATAGGATTACAGTAGGTTTTGGGTTAGGGTTATGGTTAGGACTAGACCTAGGATTAATGGTAAGGTCAGTAAAAGGGTCAGGGTTAGTGTTAGGGTTTTAGATAGGGTTAGATCTAGAATGAGGGCAAAGATAAGGGCTATTAATAAGGTTAGTGTTTTGGTTAGCCTAAGGATTAAGGATAGGTCTATGGTTACCCTTAGGTTTATGGTTTTGCTTAAATAAGGGATTGGTTTAGAGCTAGGGTTAGGGCTATGATTATGGTTAGATTTAGGGTTAAAGCTAAGTTTAAACCTTGGATTAGGCCTAGGTTTAGTGTTAGGGTTAGGGCTAGAGTTAGGGCAATGGCTAATGTAAGAAATAGGGTTACCATTAGGGTTAGTTTTAGTGTTAGTGTATGAGTTAGATTTAGTGTTAGTGTTAGGTTTAAGGTTACAGTGATATTTTTAGCTAGGATTCATGTTAGAATAGGAGTCAGGTTCAGGCTTAGTTTTAGGGTTAGAGTTAGAACTCGAATTAGGCTAGGGTTACTGTTAGGGTTCAGTTTAAGGTGAGGGCAGTGTTTAGAGCTAGGGTGAACTTTAGGATATGAGTCAGCATCAGGGTTGGTTTTAAGGTCAGGGTTAGGACTCGAACTAGGGCTAGGGTTAGGTCGAGTAGTAGTGTTAGTGTTTGGTTTAAGTTAAAGTTTAGATAGGGCTAATGCATGGTTTTGTTTTAGTCCTATGGTTAGGGTTTTGCTAGTGTTAGTGTTAGGCTTAGGCTTAGTGTTAAGGTTAAATTTGGAATTAGGGTTAGACCTAGGGTTAGGGCTAGAACTAAGGATAGGGCAAGGATTATGGCTAGGTTTAGGGTTATGGTAAGGGATAGGGTTAGAAATAGTGATAGGGCTAGGGCAAGAGTTAGTCTTTGGGCTAGGGATAGGGTTAAGGTTAGAGATAGGGCTAAATTAGGGCTAGGATTAGGGCTAGGTTTAGTGTTTAATTTAAGCCTAGGGTAGGGATAGGGTTAGGTTTAGGATTAGAGTTTAGAGTTAACATTTAGAGTTTATGTTTAACGTTAGGGCAAAGTTTGTGGTAATGAATGGCTTTATAGCTAGGTTTAGAGGTAGGGTGAGGGTTATGATTAGGGTTAGGGATGTGGTTAGGGTTAGGGTTATGATTAAGCCTAGATTTAGGGCTAGGATGAGGGGTAGGTTTTTTTTTTTTTTTTTTTTTTTAGGGGTAGGGATAGAATTAGTGTTAGGGCTAATTTCAGGTTCAGAATTATGGTTAAAGATAGTTTTAAGATTAGGATTATGGGTACGTCTAGTGTAAGGGTTAGGTTTAGGGTTAGTGTCAGGTTTAGAGCTAGGGGTATTATTAGGGTCAAGTTCTGGGTTAGGGTTTGGGATAGGTTAAGGTTTAAAGTTAGGGCTTGAATTAGCATTAGGGTTAGGGTTATTGTTATGGTAATGTATAGAGTTAAAATCAGTTTAGGGCTAGTGTTATGGTTATGATTAGGGCTATGTTTTGGGTTAAGTTAGTGCTAGGGTTAGGTTTATGGCTAATGTAAGTACTAAGGTTATGATAATGGCTAATTTTAGTGTTTTATGGCTAGGTTTACTGTTATGTTGAGGTTTAGGCTTAGAGTGATGTTTAGACCTCGGGTTAGTGTTATGGTCAGAGTAAGGGTCAGGGTTACTTTTAGGGTTTGGCTTTAAACTCGAATAATGGGTGGGTGTAGGGCTAGGTGTAGGCTTAGGGCTTGGTTTAGGTTAATGGTTATGGTTAGAGCTTTGGCTGGGTTTGGTTTTAGGGCTAGAGTTAGGGTTAATTAAATTTTTAGGATTAGTGTTAGGGTTAGGGCTAGTGTTAGAATTGGGCTTAGGCTTCAGTTTAGGGTTATATTTAGAGTTAAGTTTTTATCTAAGGTTACTGCTAGGGCTAAGGATAAGGCAAGGGTTAGGATTGGATTTGGAATAGGGTTAGGTTTATGGGAAGGGATAGGATTAGAATGAGTGATAGGGCTAGTTTGAGAGTTAGAGTTATTCTTAGGGCTAGGGTTAGGGTTAGTGATAGGGCTAAATTATGGCTAGGGTTAGAGATAGTTTTATAATTAGCATCAGGGTTAGGGCTATTTTTAGGCTTAGGCATTGAGTTAGGGTTAGATTTAAAGTTATGTTTCGATCTAGTGTTAAAGCTAGGGCTAAGTATAGGGATAATTGAGATGAAAAGGGTTAGGGTTAGAGTTAGGGTTACGTTTAGGGTAAGGGATGTGCTTTTAGCTAGGTTTAGGGCTATGGCAAGGGTTAGTATTTGGGTTAGGGCTAGAGTTAAGGTTAGGGTTGTGATTAAGGCTAGGTTTACGGCTAGGATGAGGATTAGGGTTTTTATTCGTTTTAGGGATAATTTTAGGGCTAGGGGTTATGTCAGTCTAGTGTTATAGTTAGGGCTACATTTAGTGTTAGGTTTATGGCTTGGTCCTGGGTAACGATTAGGTTTAGGGTAAGGTTCAGGTTTATATCTAGGGTTATTTTTAGGGTCAGGGTCATGGTTAGGGTTTGGGTTAGGTTAGCATTTAGGTTTACGGTAATGACAGGGTTAGTTTTAGGATTTAGATTTGGTTTAGTGTAATGGATAGGGTTAGGGTTAGGACTAGGCTTAGACTAAGAGTTAGGGTTATTGTTATGGTAATGGATAGGTTTAGACCTAAGGTTAGAACTATGGTTATGTATAGGTTTAGGGCTAGTTTTGGGTTAGGGTTAGGTTTAAGTTTAGGGTTAAAGCTAGGTTTTCTACTTGGTTTAAAGCTAGGTTTTGGTTGAGGTTAGGGCTAGGGTTAAGGCTATGGCTAATTTATGAAGTAGGGTTATGGTTAGCACTAGTTATAGGGTTAGGGTTAGGGCTATGTCTTGTATTAGGTTGAGGTTACAGTGATGATGATGTTTAGAGCCAGGGTTAGTATTAGATTAAGAGTCATGGTCAGGGTTAGTTTTCGGTTCAGTGTTAAGACTAGAATTAGGATATTGTTAGGGCTAGGTGTAGAGTTAGGGTTTGGTTTAGGTTAAAGTTTAGGGATACGGCTATTGTTTGGTTTTGTTTTAGTGCTAGGGCTAGTGTTAGGGCTTGTTTTAGGATTAGCATTAGCGTTAGGGCTAGTGTTAGGTTTAGTTTCAGGCTTAGGTTTAGGGTTAGATTAGAGTTAGCATTAGATCTAGGGTTATTGCCAGGGCCATGAATAGGACTAGGGTTAGACCAAGGGTTATGGCTAGGATTAGGGTGCTAGTAAGGGATAGGGTTGGAACTAGGGTTAGGGTTAGGGTGAGAGTGAGAGTTAGTCTTTGGGCTATGGCTAGATATAGGGTCATGGATAGAACTAAATTAGAGCTAAGAATAGGGCTAGGGTTAGTGTTAGGTTTAGGTCTGGGGTTTGGGTTAGGGATACAATTAAGGCTATATTTAGGGCTAGGATAAGGGCTAGGGTTTGTGTTAGCATTAGGGCTAGTATTATGGCTAAGGTTAATATCACGTCTAGGGTTAAATGTAGGAATAGTTTTAGGGTTAGGTTTATGGCTAGGTCTAGTGTAAGTGTTAGGTAGGGTAAGAGTCAAGTTTATAGCTAGAGGAATTACTAGTGTCACGTTAGTGTTATGGTTTGGTTTAGTTTTGAGATTAGGGTTAGGGCTTGAATTAGCATTCAGGCTAGGGTTAGTGTAAATAATTGGATTAGATTTAGGTTACAGGGCAGGTTAGGCTAATTGATAGGTTTGCGGAACATGATGGGATTAAGGTTAAGCCTATGGTTAGCATTATGTAAGTGTTATGTTTAGGGTAATAGACACAGTTAGAGTTAAGTTTAGGGCTAGGGTTTTGTGTAAAATTAGGTCTTGTGTTAGGGTTAAAACTAGGATTAGGTTTAGGGTTATGTTTAGCATAAGGGTTAGGTTCTGAGCTATGGTTAAGGCTAGGCTGAGAGTTAGGTTCAGAGTTAGGTCTAGGGATAAGATTATGGTAAATTTTTTATTAGGGTTGGGGTTAGGGTTAGACCTAGGTTTAGTGTTAGGGTCAGAATAAGCATCAGGGTTAGGGTTAGGGTTTGGGATAGTATTAGAGCTAAAACAAAGGCTAGGGTTGGACTATTAATAGGGTTAGGGTTTTGGTTAGTCTAAAGAGTAGGGACAGATCTTGGGTTACTCTTAGGTCTAGGGTTTCTCTTAGGGTACGGGATTGATTTAGATCTAGAGTTAGGGCTATGGTTAGAGTTAGAGTTAAAGGTAGGTTTAGGGCTCAGTTTAGGGCTAGTTTTTATGTTAGGGTCGGGACTAGGATTAGGGCAACAGCTAATGTAAGAACTAGGGTTACCATTAGGGTTAGTTTTAGGGTTCGGGTTAGGGGTAGTTTGAGTGCTAGGGTTAGGTTTAAGGTTAAGGTAATATTTATAGCTACAGTTCTTGTTAGGATAGGCGTCAGGGTCAGGGTTAGTTTTAGGATTATTCTTAAGACTCAAATTGGGGCAATTTTTAATGTTAGTGTTCAGTTTGAGTTTAGGGCAGTGTTTAGATCTAGAGTGAGTGTTAGGATATGATTCAGGGTCAGTGTTAGTTTCATGGTGAGGCTTCAGACTCAAATTAGGGCTAGGTTTAGGTCTAAGTGTAGTTTTAGTGTTTTGTTTAAGTTAAGGTTTAGGGTTAGGGCTATTGCTTGGTTTTAGTTTACTGCTAGGATTCAGTTAGGGCTAGTTTTACAATTATCATTAGGGTTAGGGCTAGTGTTAGTGTTAGGCTTAGGCTTAGATTTAAGGTTAGATTTAGAGTTATGGTTAGGGCTGGGACTAACTTCAGATTAAGTGTTAGTGCTAGTATTAGGTTTATGGTAGCAGATAGGGATAGAACTAGGGCTAGGGCTAGGGCTAGGGAAAGAGTTAAAGTTTGTCTTAGGGCTAGGGTTAGGATAGGGTTAGAGATGGAGCTAAATTAGGGCTAGGATTAGGGATAGGTTTTGTGTTTAGCATAAGCCTAGGGTTAGGGTTAAGGTTAGGTTTAAATATATAGTAAGGGATGACATTACAGCTAGGTTTAGAGGTAGGGTGAGGGTTAGAATTAGGGTTAGGTATAGAACTAGAGATAGGGTTATGATTAAGGCTAGGTTCAAGACAAGAATGAGAGCTAGGTGTGTTTTTAGGGTTAGGTCTAGGATTAGGGCTAGGGATAATTTCAGGTCCAGAATTATGGTTAAAGATAGTTTTAGGGTTAGCTTTATGGCTAAGTCTATGCTAAGGGTTAGGTGTTTAGTTATGGTCAAGTTTAGAGCTAGGGGTATTATTAGGTTCAAGGTCTTGGTTAGGGTTTGAGATAGGTTAAGGTTTCAATTTTGAGCTTGAATTAGTTTTAGTATTAGGATTAGGGTAATGATAGGGTTAGATTTACAATTCAGGTTAGGTTTAGCATAATGTAAGTGTTAGGATTCAGGATAGGGTTAGGTTTATGCTAGGGTTATTATTATGGTTTGGGTTATGGTTATGTTAATGGATAGAGTTAGAGATCAGTTTAAGGCTAAAGTTATGGTTACAATTAGGGCTAGTGTTAGGGTGAGATTAGGTTTAAAGCTAGCGTTAGGGCTCTGATTAGGGCTAGGTTTTGGGTTATGTTAGGGCTACAGATAGGGTTGCAGCTAATGTAATTACTAGTTTTAAATTTAGGGCTAGTTTTAGAGTTTTAGTGCTAGTTTTAGTGTTAGGGTTAGGTTTACTGTTAGGGTGATGTTTAGAGGTAGAAATGTTAGGGTCAGTGTCAGGTTCAGGGTTAGTTTTAGGGTTCGGCTTCAAACTTAAATAAGTCTAGGTTTAGGTCAAGGTGTAAGGTTAGGGTTTGGTTTAGGTTAACGTTTAGGGTTAGAGCTATGGCTAGGTTTTGTTTTAGGGCTAGGGCTAGCGTTACGGCTCATTTTAGGATTAGTGTTATGGTTTGGCCTAGTGTTAGGTTTAGTCTTAGGCTTTGGGTTAGGGCTAGTTTTAGAGTTACAATTTGCCTAAAGTTAGTGCAATGGATAAGGATAGGGAAAGGGTTAGCACTAGGGTTAGTGCTAGGGTTTGGTTTACGGTAAGGGATAGAGTTAGAATGAGTTACAGGGCTAGTATGAGAGAGTTAGTCTTAGGGCTAGGGTTAAGGTTAGGTGTAGTGATAGGTCTAAATTATGGCTAGGGTTATGTTAGGGCTAGCATTAGGGCTAGATTTAGGATTAGGCTTAGGCATCGAGTTAGGGTTAGATTTAGAATTAGATTTTGATATAGGGTTAGTGCTAGGGCTAAGGATAAGTCAAGGGTTACCACTAGGGTTAGGGTTTGAGTTATGGTTTAATTTAGGGTAAGGGATGTGGTTATAGCTAGGTTTAGGGAAAGGGCGAGCGTTAGTATTAGGGTTAGAACTAGGGTTATGTTTAGGGTTAGGGTTATGATTAAGGCTATGTTTCAGGCTAAGATGAGGACTAGGATTTGTTTTAGGGTTAGGGATAGTATTAGGGCTATGGCTAATATCAGGTCTAGGGTTACAGTTAGGGATAGATTTAGTGTTAGGTTTATGACTTGCTCCAGTGTAAGGGTTAGGTTTTTGGTTAGGGTCAGGTTTAGATCTAGGGTTTTTTTTAGAATCATGGTCAGGATTAGGGTTTGGGTTAAATTAGTGTTTAGGTGCAGGGCTTGAATTTGTGTTAGATTTAGGTTTAGGATAATGACAGGACTAGTTTTAGGGTTTAGGTTTGGTTTAGTGTAATGTATAGGGTTAGGGTTAGGCCTAGGTTTATCAGAAGGTTTAGGGTTATCATTAGGGTAATTGATAGGGTTAGCCCTATGATTAGGGCTAGGGTTATGTATTGGATTAAGGCTAGTGTTTGGGTTAGGGTTAGGTTTAAGTTTAGGGTTAAAGTTAGATTTAGGACTAAGATTAAGGCTAGGTTTTTGGTTAGGTTAGGGCTAGGGTTAAGGCTACCACTAATGTATGAAGTAGGTTAATGATTCCAGCTAGTTATAAGTTTAGAGTTAGGTCTAGGTCTAGTGTTAAGTTTAGGTTTATGGTGATGATGATGTTTAGAGCCATTGTTAGTGTTAGGGTCAGAGTCAGTGTCAGGGTTAGTTTTCGTGTTAGGATTATACTATAATTAGGGATAAGGTTAGGGCTAGGTGTATGATTAGGATTTGGTTTAGGTTAAGGGTTAAGGTTAGAGCTATGACTTGGTTTTGTTTTAGAGTTAGGGGTATGGTTAGGGCTAGTTTTATGATTAGTCTTAGGGTTAGGGCTAGTGTAAGTTTGAGATTTAGGCTTAGGTTAAAGATAGGGATAAGAATAGGGTTATGGTTAGGTTTAGTCTTAGGGTTAGGGTTAAATTTAGAGTTAGGTTTAGATCTAGGTTTTTTGATAGGGCTAATTATACGGCTAGGGTTGGGCTACGTTTAGGGCTAGGTATATGGTGATGGTAAGGGATAGGGTTAGAACTAGGTATAGGGCTAATGTGAGAGAGTTAGTCTTATGGCTAGGGTAAGGGGTAGGGAGAGGGCTAAATTAGGACTTGTATTAGGGCTAGGGTTAGTGTTAGGTTAAGCCTAGGGTTAGGGCTAGGGTTAGTGTTAGTTTTATGGTTAGGTTAGTTTTAGGGTAAGGGAACAGAATATACTAGTTTTAGGTCTAGGGTGAGAATTAGGGTTAAGGTTAGGGTGAACATTAGGGTTGGGATTATGATTAAGGTGAGTTCCTTGCTAGGATGTGGGCTAAGTTATGTATTAGGGTTAGGACTAGATTAGAGCTGGGGTTAATGTCAGGTGTAGGGTACCATTAGGGATAGTTATTTGTGGCTAGGTCTATTGTAAAGTTTAGGTTTCTTGTTAGGGTCAGGTTTAGAGCTATGGGTATTATTAGAGTCAGGGTCAAGTTTAGGGTTGGGGTTAGGTTAAGGTTTAGGTTTAGGGCTCAAATTAGTCTTATATTTATGCATCGGGTAATGCCACAGTTAGGTTTAGGGTTCAGGTTAGGTTTAGGTTAATAGATAGGATTAAGGCTAGTGCTAGGATTAGGGTTCCACCTAGAGTTAGCATAAGAATTATAGTTTTCTTAGGGTAATGAATAGGGTGAGAGCTAGGGTTAGGGCTAGGGTTATGGTTAGGATTAGGACGAGGGTTAGGTTTAGGGTTATAGTTAGGGCTAGGGTTATTTTTAGGGTTAGCTTTAGCGTTAAAGCTAAGGTAGAGCTTGAATTAGGGCTAGGTTTTGTGATAGTTTGGGGCTATGGCTAAGCTAATGTAAGAACTGGTGTAATGATTAAGACTAGTTTTATGGTTAATGTTTGGGCTAGGTGTAGTTTTAAGTTTAGTTTTAGGGTTAGGGTGAAGTTTAGAGCTAGGGTTAGTGTTAGTGTTAGGGACAGTGTTCACATAGGGTAATGGTTAGGGTTAAAGCCAGAATTAAGAGTAGGGTTAGGTCTAGAGGTAGGGTTAGAGTTTGGGTTAGGTTAAGGTTTATTGTTAAGGCTAGGTCTAGTTTGTTGTTAGGTCTAGAGCTATAGTTAAAGCTAGATTTAGGATTAGATTGAGGTCTAGGGCTAGTGTTAGGGTTAGGTTTAGGTATAAGTTTTCCAGTAGGGCTAGTGTAAGGGTTTGGTTTAGAGTTAGGTTTAGATTTTGACCTAAGATTAGTGTTAGGGTCATAATAATGGTCAGGGATAGGGTTAGGGTTTGGGTTATGGTTAGATCTAGAATGAAGGCTAGGGTTAGGACTAGTTATAGAGTAAGGTTTTGGTTAGGCTAAGGATTTGCACTAAGAATACGATTAGCATTAGGGTGAGGGTTTGGCTTAGGGTAAGCGATAGAATTAGAGGTAAGGTTAGGACTAGTGTTAGAGTTAGGTTTAGGGTTAAAGCTTGTGTTAGGTCTTGGATTAGGGCTAGTTTTGTATTAGGGTTAGGGCTAGTGTTATGGCTATGGCTATTTTAAGAAACAGGGTTACGATTAGGGTTAGTTTTAGGGTTAAGTTTAGGGCTAGGTCTAATGTTAGGGTTAGATATAGAGCTAGCTTTAGTGTTTGGATATGAGTCAGGGTCATAGTTAGGTTTAGGGTTAGGGTTAGGTTTCAAATTAGGTCTAGGGTTAGGGCTGGTGTAGGTTTAGGTTTGGTCTTGGGTAAGGGTTAGTGTTAGGGGTATGGCTCAGTATTGTTTTAGGGCTAGGGCTAATTTTAGGAATAGCACTAGGGTTAGAGGTAATTTCAGGGTTAGGCTGAAGCTTCAGTTTAGGGTTAGTTTTAGAGATAGGTTAGTGCTAAGGCTAAGGATTATGACTAGGGTTAGGGCTTGGGTTAGGTTACAGTAAGGGATAGGGTTAGTTTTAGAGATAGGTTTCGATCTAGAATTACTGTTAGGACAAGGGTGATGACTAGGGTTAGGGCTTGGGTTAGGCTTATGGTAAGGTAAAGGATTAAAATTAGGGATAGGTCTTGTGTGAATAGTCTTAAGACTATAGTTATTCTTAATTCTATGGTAAGGGTTAAGGTTAGGAATAGGGCTATATTAGGGCTAGGATTAGGGCTAGGTTTAATATTAGCGTTAGGGCTAGAGTTAGGGTTATGATTAGGACTAGGGATAGGGTTAGGGTTTGTGTAATGTTTAGGGTTTAATCTATGGTTAGGGCTAGGGGGAGTGTTAGGTTTAGTGTTAGGTCTAGGTTAGGGTTATAGTTATGGTTATGGTTAGTGTTGGGGGTAGGGCTAGGGTTTTAATTAGGGTTAGGGTTAGTTTGAGAA
The DNA here is from genome assembly GCF_001458135.2 of Marmota marmota marmota. Classification (NCBI taxonomy): domain Eukaryota; kingdom Metazoa; phylum Chordata; class Mammalia; order Rodentia; family Sciuridae; genus Marmota; species Marmota marmota. The sequence goes on along the minus strand of NW_026005868.1, from coordinate 199,097 downwards.
TAATGTATTGGATCAGATGTAAGATTAGGTTTAGGGTTAAGTTTAGGTTATGGTTAAATTTGGGTTCCGGGATAGGTTTAGTTTTGATTTATGGTAATGTTTAGGGTTAAGTTTATGGCAAGCATTAGGTTTAGGGTTAAGTCGAGGGTTAGGTTTATGATTAGGGTTAGGGATAGTGTTAGGTTTAGGGCTACAGTTATTATTATGGTTAGGGTTAGGGTGAGAGTTATGTTAGGATTAGACCTAGGGTTAGTACAAGGGTTCAGTTTAGGATTAGGGCTAGGGTTAGGTTTATGTTTACGAATAGGGCTAGGGTTATGTTTAGGCTAAGGGTTAGGCTTTGAGCTAGAGTTATGTCTCAGGCGAGGGTTAGGGTTAGGGCTACATTTACGATTATGGTTATGATTATTGTAGGATTAGGCCTCAGAATAGGGCTAGGTTTTGTGTTAGGTGTAGGCCCAGGGTTAACGCTATGTGTAATTTATGATCTAGGGTTCTGATTAGAGCTAGTTTTAGGGTTAGGGTTATGGCTATGTCTAGTGTTAGGTTCAGGTTTAGAGCTAGGTTTACTGTTAGTGTTAGGGTCAGTGTTCAGGTTAGAGTTAGGTTTAGGGTGAAAGCCAGAATTAGGACTAGGTTTAGGTCTAGGTATAGGATTAGTGTTTGCTTTAGGTTAAGGATTATGTTATGGCCAGGGCTCAGGTCTTTTAAGTCTGGGTCTAGAGTTATGGCTCTATTTAGGATTAGGCTTAGGTCTAGGGCTAATGTTAGGCTTAAGTTTATGTATAAGTTTGTTGGTAGGGCTAGTTTTAGGGTCTGGTTTAGGGTTAGGGTCAGATTTAGACTGAGGGTTTGTGTTAAGATAATGATTTGAGTTAGGGTTAGAGCTAGAATGAGGGCTAAGATTAGGACTACTAATAGGGTTAGGTTTTGGATTAGGCTGTGGATTAGGATTAGGACTAAGGTTAGCAATATGGATATAGTTTGGCTTAGGGTAAGTGATAGAGTTAGAGCTAGGGTTAGGGCTAAGTTTAGGGTTAGGGTTAGGGCTAGGGCTAGGTTTAGGTTTAGGTTTACATCTAGGGTTAGGACTCTGATTAGGGCTAGTTTTTCTGTTAGGTTTAGAGCTAGGGTTAGGGCTATTTTTAATATAAGTACTAAGGTTATGATTAGAGTTAGTATTTGCTCTAGATCTAGTGTTAGCGCTATCTTTAGGGTTAGTGTGATATTTAGAATTAAGGGTAGTGTTAGAATATAAGTCAGGGCCAGGGTTAATAATATGACTAGGACATGAATTAGAGCTAGAAGGTTATGTCTAGATTTAGGGTTATGGTTTAGTTTAGGTTAATATTTAGGGTTAGGACAATGGCTCTGTTTTGTTTAAGGGATAAGGCTAAGGTTACGGCTAATTTTAGGATTAGCAATAGTGTTATGTCTAGTGTGATGTTGAGGATTAGGCTTAGAGTTAGGGTCAAATGTAGACTTATGGTTAGATCTAGGGTAGGATGTAGGGCTAGGGTTAGGGCTAAGTTAGGGCTTGTGTTTGTAATGGCTAGGGTTAGAACTAGAAATAGGGCCTGGGGGAGAGTAATAATTAGTTTTAGGCCAAGGTTAGGGGTAGAGTTAGGGTTAGGGCTAAATTAGGGCTAGGATTAGTGCTAGGGTTAGGGTTAGGGTTAGGCCTATGGTTAGGACTAGATATATGGTTAGTATTAGGGTTAGGGTTAATGATAGGTTTAGGGGAGAGAATGGGGTTATACCTAAGTTCAAGTCTAGGGCGAGGGTTAAAATTAGAGATAGGGCTAGAGTTAGGGTTTGGTTTAGGATTAAAGCTAGGTAAAGGCCTAAGATGAGGACTAGTGTTTGTGTTAGGGTTAGGGCTAAGATTAGGGCTGGGACTAATGTCAGGTCTGGGTTTATGGTTAAGGTTAGTTTTAGGGTTAGGTAAAGGCTAGGTCTAGTGTAAGGGTTAGGTTTAGGTTAAGGGTCAGGTTTAAAGATAGGTGTATTATTAGGGTCAGGGTTCGAGTAGGGTTTGGTTTAGGTTAAGATTTAGAGTTAAGGCTTCAATTAGCATTAGGGATAGAGTTAGGGTTTGGGTTAGGGTAATTGATAGGGTTAGGTTTAAGGTTCAGGTTAGGTTTAGATTACTTAATAGGGTTAGTGTTAGCAATAGTGTTAGTGTTAGGCCTAGGGTTAGCATTTGGGTTAGGCTTATCTTTAGGGTAATTGATAAGGTTCAAGCTAAGGTTAGGGCTTTGGTTAAGCTTAGAATTAGGACTAGGGTTAGGGTTAGGCCTACGGTTAGTGTCAGGGTTACGTTTGGGTTAAGTGTTAGCATTTGAGCTAGGATTAGGTCTAGTGTGAGGGTTATGGTTAGAGTCAGGGCTCAAGGTAGGGTTATGGTTAGGGTTATGTTTAGATTAAGGTTAGAGTTTGAGCTAGAATTAGAGTTAGGGCGAGGGTTAGGGTTATTGTTAGGTCTAGGCTTATAGTTAGGGTTACAATAAGGGCTAGGATAAGGACTAGGATAAGGGCTATGTTTTGTGTTAGGTTTATGGCTAGCATTAGGCCTATGGGTAATGTAAGAGCTAGGGATATGGTTATGGCTAGTTTGAGGGTAGGAATATGGATAAGTCTAGTGTTATAGTTAGGTTTTGGTTTAGGATAAGATTTAGAGCTAGGGTTTGTTTTAGGGTAACTGTCATTATTCGGGTTAGAATTAGGTTTAGGGTGAGGGCCAGCTTTAGGACTAGCGTTGGGTCTAGGCATAGAGTTAGTCTTTACGTTAGGTTAACAGTTATTGTCAGGGCTACTGCTAGGTTTTTGTTTAGGGCTAAGGCTATATTTATGACTCTCTTTAGGATTAGATTTGGTCTAGTGCTAGTGTTACTGTTAGATTTACGTATACATTTACCAGTAGGGGTAGAGTTAGGGTTCGCTTTATGGTTATTGTTAGGTTTAGACCTGGGGTTAGTGTGAGGGTCAGAATAAGGGTCAGGGTTAGAGTTAAGGTTAGAGCTAGAATGAGGGCTAGGGTTAGGACTAGTAGTAGAGATAGGGGTTAAGGTAGGCTAAGGATTATGGTTAGGACTAGGGTAGCATTAGGTTGAGGGTTTGGCTTAGGGTAAGGGATAGGGTTATAGGTAGAGTTAGAGTTAGGTTAGGGTTAGGATTAGGTTTAGGTTTAAAGCTATGTTTATGGCTTGGAATAGGGCTAGGATTTTTATTAGCATTAGGGCTACAGCTAATGAAAGTACTAGGATTCTGTTTAGGGCTAGTTCTAGAGTTAGTGTTAGGTCAATGTTTAGAGGTAGTGTTACTGATAGGGTCAGAGTAAGTGTCAGAGTTACTTCTAGGGTTAGGATTAAGACTCAGATTAGTTCTACGTTTAGGGCTAGGTATAGGGTTAGGGTTTGTTTTAGGTTAAGGTTTAGGGTTAGGGTTATTGCTCTATTTTGTTTTAGGGCTAGGGTACTGTTAGGGCTAGTTTTCCAATTAGCATTAGGGTTAGGGCTAGTGTTAGAGTGAGCTTTATGCTCATTGTTAGGGTTAGATCCAGGTTCAGGGCTAGGGTGAAGGTTAGGGCTAGCATTGGGGCTAGGGATAGGAATAGGGTTTGGATTATGGTAACAGATAGGTTTAGAAATAGGGATAGGGATAGGGCAAGAGTTAGAGTTAGTCTTATGGCTAAATTAGGGCTAGATTAGAGCTATGGTTAGTGGTAGGTTTAGGCCTAGTTTTAGGGCTAGGTTTAGGGTTAACCTTAGGGTTAGGGTAAGGTATGATTTTATAGCTAAATTTAGGGCTAAGGAAAAGCAAACAATTAGAGTTAGGGCTAGGGTTAATGTTAGGGTTAGGATTAAGGCTATACTAGGGATAGGATCAGGGCTAGGATTTGTGTAAGGGTTAGGGCTAGGATTTGGGATAGGGCTAATGTCAGGTCTAGGGTTATGGTTAGGGATACTTTTAGGGTAAGTATTATGGCCAGATCTGCTGTGTTAAAGTTTGAAGGTTAGGTTCAGGTTTACAGCTAGGGGTATTATTAGGGTCAGAGTCATGTTTAGGGCATGTGTTAGGTTAAGGATTAGGCTTAGGGCTCAAATTAGCATTAGGGTTAGTTTTAGGGTTAGGGTAATGGATATGGTTAAGTTTAGGTTTAAGGTTAGATTTAGAGTAATAAAACATGTTTAAGGTTAGGGATAGGATAGAATTCGGTTAGGGTTATGGTTAGGATAATATATTGGATTAGAGCTACAGTTAGGAGTAGGGTTATGGTAAGGTTAGAGCAATGGTTATGGTTAGGCATATAGTTAAATTTTGGTTAGGGTTATGGTTAGGGTAATGGTTAAGATTAGAGCTAGGGATAGGGCTAGGATTATGGTTAGGATTAGGGTTATGATTTGGGTTAGATTTTGGGTTAGGACAAGGTTTAGGTTTATGGTTAGGTTTAGTTTAAGTGTTAGGGCTAGGGTTAGGGTTAGGGCTAGGGTTAATGCTAGGGTTAGGTCTCTGATTAGGTCTAGGTTTTGAGTTAGGTTAGGGCTGTTTAGGACTAGGGCTAATGTTAGAACTAGGGTTATGATTAGGGCTAGTGTTAAATTTAGCATTATTTTTAAATCTAGTGTGTACATTAGGTTTAGGTTTAGGGTGATGATTATATATAGGGTTAGTGTTACCGTCAGAGTCAGCATTGGTGTTACTGATCAGAGTTAGGGATAGACTCGAATTAGGGCTATGGTTAAGGCTAGGTGCAGGGTTAGGGTTTGTGTAAGGGTAAGTATTAGGGATAGGCCTAATGTCAAGTCAAAGATTATGGTTTGGTTAGGGTTAGCATTAGGGCTTTGTCACAGTTTTGTTTTACAGCTAGGGCTAATTTTAGGATTAGCAATAGTGTTAGCGCTAGTGGTATGGTGAGTTTTATGCTTAGATTTATTGTTATGGTTAGATCTAGATTTAGGGCTATGGCTATGTTTAGGACTAAGTTCAGTGCTAGTGTTAGGGTTATTAACGGATAGAGTTAGAACTAGAAATAGGGCTAGTGCTAGAGTTAGATTTAGTCTTAGGGCTAGAGTTAGGGTTAGGTTTAGGGTTAGGGCTAAATTGGGGCCAAATTTAGGGCTAGAGGTAGGGTTAGGGTTAGGGGAAGGGATTGGGTTATAGCTAGTTTTAGGGCTAGGGTGAGGCTTAGAATTAGAATTAGGGCTAGGGTTAGAATTAAGTCTGTGTTTAGTGCTAGGATGAGGGTTTGTTTTAGGGCTAGGGCTAGGATTAGGGATAGGGCTAATGTCAGGTCTAGATTTATGGTTAGTGTTAGTTTTAGGGTTAGGTTATGGCTAGGTCTAGTGTAAGGGTTAGGTTTAGGTAAGGGTCAGGTTTAAAGCTAGGTGTATTATTATTAGGGTCAGAGTCCAGGTAGGGTTTGGTTTAGATTAAGTTTTAGGGTTAAGGATTGAATTAGCCTTAGGGTTAGGGTTACTGATAGGGTAAGGGATAGAATTAGGTTTAGGGTTCAGGTTAGATTGAGAGTAATGCATAGGGTTAGTGTTAGCGATAGGGTTATTTTTATGCCTAGGGTTAGCAATGAGTTAGGTTCATCGTTAGGGTAATGGATAGTGTTAGAGTTAAGGATAGTGCTAGTGATAAGGTTATGATTAGGGCTAGGGTTAGGGTGAGGCCTAGGGTTAGTGTCAGGGAAAGTTTTCGTTTAAGTATTAACATTTGAGCTAGGGTTAGGTCTTGGGTGAGGGTTAGCGTTAGAGTCAGGTCTAGGGTTAGGATTACGGTTATATTTAGGATAAGGGTTAGAATTTGAGCTAGGTTTAGGGCTCAGTTGAGGGTAGGATTAGGCTTAGGTATAGGGTTATGGTTAGGGTTATGATTAGGGCTATGTATAGGGCTAGAATAAGGGCTAGGTTTTGTGTGAGGTTTAGGGCTAACATTAGGGCTATGGGAAATATAAAAGTTAGGACTGTGTTTATGGTTAGTTTTAGGGTCAGGGTTATGTATATGTCTAGTGTTAGGATTTGGTTTTGGGTTAGGATAAGTTTTAGAGCTAGAATTTGTTTAGGGTTAAGGGTCATTATTCAGGATAGGTTTAGATTTAGTGTGAGTGAAGGAATTACAACTAGCGTTTGGTCTAGGGATAGGGTTAGTCTTTAAGTTAGGTTAACGTTTATTTTTAGGGCTAGTGCTAGGTGTTTGTTTAGGACTAGGGCTAGATTTATGACTATATTTAGGATTAGGTTTCGTCTAGTTCTAGTGTTACTGTTAGGTTTATGTATAGGTTTACCGGTATGGGAAGTGTTAGGGTTCAGTGTAGTGTTAGGGTCAGGTTTAGACTTAGGGTTAGGGTTAGCGTCAGAATAAGGGTCAGGGTTAGGGTTAGGTTTAGAGCTAGAATGAGGGATATGATAGGACTAGTAATAGAGTTAGGGTTTGAGGTAGGCTAAGGATTAAGTTTAGGATGAGGGTAGCATTGGAGTGAGGGTTTGGCTTAGGGAAAGAGATAGGGTTTAAGGTAGGGTTAGTGTTAGCATTAGGTATAGGGTTAGGGTTAGGGTTAGGGTTAGTGTTAGAGTTAAAAAATAGAGTTAGTTCTTGGATTCAGGCTAGGATTTGTTTTATCATTAGGGCTATGATAAGAACTAATGAAAAAGGCTAATGAAAGAACTAGGTTTCTGCTTAGGGTTAGTTCTAGGGTTAGCGTTAGTGCAATGTTTAGAGCAAGGATTAGTGTTAGGGGCTAAGTCAGTGTCAGGGTTATTTTGGGGTTAGGGTTAGGACTCAAATTAGGGCTAGGTTTAGGGCTAGGTGTAGCTTTAGGGTTTGATTTAGGTTATAGGTTAGGGTTATGGCTCAGTTTTATTTTAGAATTAGGGTATATTTAGGGCTAGTTTTCCAATTAGCATTAGGGTTAGGGCTAGTGTTAGGGTGAGATTTATACTTAATTTTAGGCTTAGATCCAGGTTTAAGCCTTGGGCGAAGGTTAGGGCTAAGTTTGGGGATAGGGATAGGGATAGCATTTGGGTTATGGTAAGGGATAGGTTTAGAACTAGGAATAGGGCTAGGGCAAGATTTAGAGTTAGTCTTAGGGATATGGATAGGGTTAGGTTTACTGTTAGGTCTAAATTAGGGCTAGGAATAATGCTAGGGTTAGTGTTAGATTTAGGCCTAGGTTTAGGGCTAAGGTTAGGGTTAGCATTAGGGTCAGGGTAAGATATGATGTTACAGCTATGTTTAGTGGTAGAACAAGAGAAAAAATTAGGGTTAGGGCTAGGGTTAAAATTAGGGTTAGGATTAAGTCTAGGCTTTGAACTAGGATTAGATCTATGGATAGGGCTAATGTCAGGTCTAGGGTTATGGTTAGGCTATGGTTAGGGTTAGGACTATGGCTTATGTTTGTTTTAGAACTAGGCCTAGGTTTAGGGCTAGTTTTAGGATTAGTGATAGTGTTAGGGCTAGTGGTAGGATGAAGTTTAGGCTTAGATTTATTGTTATGGTTAGATCTAGGTTTAGGGCTATGGCTAGGGTTAAGGCTAAGGTTAGGGCTACTGTTAGGGTTATGGTAATGGATAGGGTTAGAATTAGAAATACGGCTGAGGCTAGAGTTCAAGTTAGTCTTTGGGCTAGGTTTAGGGGTAGGTTTAGGGTTAGGGGTAAATTGGGGCTAGGATTAGCGCTAGGATTAGTGTTAGGGTTAGACCTAGGGTTAGGGTTAGGATTAGGTTTACAGGAAGGGATAGGGTTATAGCTAGCTTTAGGTCTATGGTGAGGGTTACAATTAGGGTTACGAGTAAGGTTAGGATTTGGATTAGGATCCAGGCTAGGTTTAGGGTTAAGCTGAGGGTTTGTGTTAGGGTTAGGGCTAGGATTAGGGCTATGGCTAATGTTTGGTCTAGGTTTATGTTTAGTATTAGTTTTAGTGTTAGGTTATAGGTATGTCTAGTATAAGGGTTAGGTTTATGGTACGGGTCAGGTTTAGAGCTAGGTGTATTATTAGGGTCAGAGTCCAGGTACGGTTTGTTTTAGGTTAAGTTTTAGGGTTAAGGATTGAATTAGATTTAGGGTTAGGGTTCCGCATAAGGTAATGGATAGGATTAAGTTTATGGTTCTGGTTAGGTTTAGAGTAAAGTATAGGGTTAGTGTTAGCGATAGGGTTATCTTTAGGCCTAGGGATAGCATTTTGGTCAGGCTTATTTTTACAGTTATGGATAGGGTTAGAGCTAAGGTTAGAGCTAGGATTTAGTTTAGGATTAGGTTTAGGGTAAGTGTAGGCATTTGAGCTAGGTTTAGGGATAGGGTGCGGGTTAGGGTTTTAGTCAGGGCTAGGGTTAGGTTTTGGTTTAGGGTTATATTTAGACTAAGGATTAGAGTTTGAGCTAGGATTAGGGCTAGGGCGAGGGTTAGCATTAGGGTTAGGTCTAAGGTTATGGTTAGGGTGATGATTAGGGCTAGGTTTAGGGATAGGATAAGGGCTAGGTTTTGTGTGATGTTTAGGGCTAACATTAGGGCCATGGGTAATGTAAGAGCTAGGGATATGGTTATGGCAAGTGTGAGGGTCAGGGTTATGGATAAGTCTAGTGTTAGGGTTTGGGTTTGGTTTAGGTTAAGGTTTAGAGCTAGGGTTTCTATTAGTTTAAGGGTCATTGTTGGATTAGGGTTAGTAGTATGATTAGGGCCACAAATAGGACTATTGTTTGGTCTAGTGATATAGTTAACCTTTACATTAGGTTAAGGATTATTGTTAGGGCTAGTGCTAGGTTTTCGTTTAGAGCTAAGGCTAGATTTATGACTATATTTAAGATTAGGTTTGGTCTAGTTCTAGTGTTACTGTTAGGTTTAGGTATAGGTTTACCGGTAGAGGTAGTGTTAAGGTTCAGTTTAAGGTTAGAGTCAGGTTTAGATCTAGGTTTAGTGTTAGGGTTATTACAAGGGTCAGCGTTAGGATTAGGGTTTAAGCTAGAAGGAGGGCTAGGTTTAGGACTAGTAATAGAGTTAGGGTTTGGGGTAGGCTAAGGATCAAGTTTAGGACTAGAGTAGCATTAGAGAGAGGGTTTGGCTTAGGGTAAGGCATAGGGTTAGAGATATGGTTAGGGTTATGGTTAGAGTCAGGGCTCGGATTAGGGCTAGGATTTGTGTTATCATTAGGTCTATGGCTAATGAAAGAACTAGTTTTCAGATTACAGCTAGTTCTAGGGTTAGCGTTATGGCAATGTTTAGAGCTAGGGGTACTGTTAGAGTCTAACTAAGGGTCAGGGTTATATCTATGGTTAGGGTTAGGACTCAAATTATGGCTGTGTTTAGGGATAGGTATAAGGTTAGTGTTTGGTTTAGGTTAAGGTTTAGGGTTAGGATTATGGCTCAGTTTATTTTTAAGGGGTAAGGCATGGTTAGGGCTAGTTTTCCAATTAGCATTATGTTTAGGGCTAGTGTTACAGTGAGATTTGGGTTTAAGGTTAGGGATTAAAACCAGGTTTAGGGCTAGGATGATGGTTACATTTAAGGTTGAGGCTAGGCATAGGGCTAGTTTTGGGTTATGGTAAGGGATAGGTTTTGAACTTTGGATAGGGCTAGGGCAAGAGTTAGAGTTAGTCTTAGGTAGAGTGATAGGATTTGGTTTAGGATTAGGTTTAAATTAGGGCTAGGGTGAGCCCTAGGGTTAGTGTTAGGTTTTGGCCTAGAGTTAGGGCTAGGGTTAGTATTAGCATTAGGGTTAGGGTAAGGTATGATGTTACAGCTAAGACATGGGATAAAATTAGGGTTAGGGCTCCAGTTAAGGTTAGGATAAGTATTAAGGCTAGGCATAGGGCTAGGATTAGGGGTAGAGTTTGTGTTAGGGTTAGGGCTAGGATTAGGTCTAGGACTAATGTCAGTTCTAGGATTATGGTTAGGGATAGTTTTAGGTTTAGGTTTATGGCCAGGTCTTTTGTAAGGGTTACATTGAGCCTTAGGTTCAGATTTACAGCTAAGGGTATTATTAGGGTCAGAGTCAGTGTTAGGGTATGGGTTAGGTTAAGGTTTAGGGTTAGGGCTAAAATTAGCATTAGGGTTAGGGTAATGGATATGGTTAGGTTTCAGGTTCAGGTTAGGTTTAGTATAATGGACAGGGTTAGGGTAAGGCATAGGGGTAGAGTTAGGCGTAGGTATAGAATTTTGTTAAAGATATGGTTCAGGTAATGGATAGGATTAGAGCTACAGTTAGGACTAGGATTATGGTTAGGTTAGGGCTATGGTTAGGATTAGGCCTAGGGTTAGAATTTGATTAGAGTTAAGGTTAGGGTAATAGATAAAATTATATCTAGGTTTAGGGCTAGTGTTATGGTTAGGAATAGGGCTATGGTTCAGTGTAGGTTTCAGGTTAGGACAAGGTTTAGGTCTAGGCTTAGGTTTAGGTTAAGTTTTGGGGCTAGGAATAGGGTTAGGGCTACGATTAAATCTAGAGTTAGGGCTCAGATTAGGGCTAGGTTTTGGGTTAGGTTAGGGCTAGTGTAGGACTACAGCTAATGTAAGAACTAGGGTTTCGATTAGGGTTAGTATTAGGGTTAGCATTAGGACTAGGTCTAGTGTTTATATTACGTTTAGATTTAGGGGGATGATAGGAGATAGGGTTAGTGTTAGGGTCAGAGTCAGGATCAGTGTTACTTTTAAGATTAGGGATAGGACTTGAATTAGGGCGAGGGTTAAGGCTAGGTGTAGGGTTAGGATTTGTGTTAGTGTTAGGGTAAGAATTAGGGATAGGGTTAATGTCAAGTGTAGGGTTATGTTTATGTTAGGGTTTTGGTTGGGGCTATGGCTCAGTTTTGTTTTAGAGCAAGGCCTAGGGTTACGGCTAGTTTTGGGATTAGCGATAGTGTTATGACAGGTAGTAAAGTGAGGTTAAATCTTATATTAATTGATATGGTTAGATCTATGTTTAGGTTTAGGGCTATGGTTAGGGTTAAAATAAGGGCTAGTGTTACAGTTATGATAACAGATAGGGTTAGAACTAGAAATAGGGCTAGGGCAAGAGTTAGTCTTAGGGCTAGGGTTATGGGTAGGTTTAAGTTTAGGGCTAAATTAGGGCTAGGATTAGAGCTAGGGTTAGTGTTAGGGTTAGGGCTAGGTTTAGGGTTAGTGTTAGTGTTAGTGTTAGTGATAGGGTTAGGTTTAGGGAAAGGGATGGGGTTATAGCTAGGTTTAGGGATAGGGCGAGAGTTAAAATTAGGGTTAGGGCTAGGTTTGGGTTCCAGTTTTGATTAAGACTAGGTTTAGGGCTAGGCTGAGGTTTTGTGTTAGGGCTAGGGCTAGTATTAGGGCTAGGGCTAATGTCAGGTCCAGGTTTATGGTTAGTATTATTTTTAGTGTTAGGTTATGGCTATGTCTATTGTAAGTTTAGGTGTAGGGTAAGGGTCAAGTTTAGAGTTAGTTGTATTATTAGGGTCAGGGTCCGGGTAGGGTTTGGTTTAGGATAAGATTTAGGGTTAATGCTTGAATTAGCGATGGGTTCGGATTAGGGTTAGTGTAATGGATAGATTTAGGTTTATGTTTCCAGTTAAGTTTAGAGCAATGTATAGGGTTATTGTTAGCAATAGGGTTTTTGTTAGTTGTAGGGTTAGCTTTTGGGTTAGGCTTTTCTTTAGAGTAATGCATAGGGTTAGAGCTGATGTTAGTGCTAGGGTTAAGGCTAGGGTTAAGTTTAGGTTAAATGTTAAAGTATGATGTAGGGTTAGGGCTAGGGAGATGGTTAGGGTTAGAGTCAGGGCTAGGGTTATGGTTAGGGTTATGATTAGGGCTAGGTTAAGGGCTAGGATAAGGCTAGGTTTGTGTTGTGTTTATGGCTAGAATTAGGGCTATAGGTTAGGGTTAGGGTTAGGGTTAGGGTAAGAGTTAGGGCCAGAATTAGGAATAGTGTTGGGTCTAGGGATAGGGGTAATCTTTAGGTTAGATTAAGGGTTATTTTTAGGGCTAGTGCAAAGTTTTTGTTTAGGGCTATGGCTAGATTTGTGAATATATTTAGGATTAGGTTTGGTCTAGTGCTAGTGTTACTGTTGGTTTAGGTACAGGTTTATGAGTAGGAGTAGGGGTAGGTTCCGGTTTAGGGTAAGTTTGAGGTTTAGTTCTAAGGTTAGTGTTAGAGTCAGAATAAGGGTCAGGGTTTGGGTTAGAGTTACAGTTAGAATTAGGGCTATGATTAGAACTAGTAATAGAGTTGGGGATTGGGGTAGGCTAAGGATTAGGGTTAGGACTAGGCAACATTAGTGTGAGGGTTTGGCTGAGGGAAAGGGATGGGTTTAGAGGTAGGATTAGGGTTAGGCATAGGTTTAAGGCTAGGGTTAAGGTTTGGGTTAGGGTATGTCTTAGGGTTAAACCTAGGGTTAGAGATTGAATTTTAGCGCTAAGATTTTTGTTAGCTTTAGGGCTCTAGCTAATGAAAAATCTTGGTTTCTGATTAGGGCTAGTTCTAGGGTTAGCATTAGGGCAATGTATAGAGTTAGGTTTAGTGTTAGGGTCTGAGTCAGGGTCAGGGTTACTTCTAGGGTTAGGTTTGGCACATAAAATTATGGCAATGTTTAGGGCTAGGTTTAGGATTAGTGTTTGGTTTAGATTAAGGTTTAGGGTTAGGTTTATGGCTCAGTTTTGTTTTAGGGCTAGGTTAGGGTTAGGGCTAGTTTTCCAATTAGCATTGCTGTTAGGGCTAGTGTTAGGGTAAGATTTAGGCTTAAGGTTAGGGTTTAATCCAGGTTTAGGGGTAAGGCAAAAGGTAGGGCTAAGTTTGGGCTAGGCATAGGGCTAGGTTTTGGTTTATGGTAAGGGATAGGTTTAGAACTAGGGATAGGGATAGGGATAGGGATAGGGTGAGAGTTAGAGTTAGTCTTAGGGATAGGGATAGGGTTAGGTTTAGTTTTAGGCCTCAATTAGCGCTAGGATTAGTGCTAGGGTTCATGTTATGTTTAGGCCTAGGTTTAGGGCTAGGGTTAAGGTTAGCATTAGTTTTATGGTAAGGTATGATGTTACAGCTATGTTTAGTGCTAAGACAAGTGATAAAAATAGGGATAGGGCTGGGATTAAGATCAGGGTAAGGATTATGGCTGGGCTTAGAACTAGGATTAGGGATAGGGATAGGGCTAATGTCAGGTCTAGCGTTAAGGTTAGGTAAGTTTAGGGATAGGGCTGTGGCTCAGTTTTGTTAGACCTAGGCCTAGGGTTAGGGCTAGTTTTATAATTAGCAATAGTGTTAGGGCTAATGGTGAGGTGCAGTTTAGGCTTAGATTTATTGTAATGGTTAGATCTAGTTTTAGGGCTATGGCTAGGGTTAGGGCTAAGTTTAGTGCTAGTGTTAGGGTTATGGTAACAGAAAGGGTTAGAACTAGAAATTGGCCTAGGTTCAGTGTTCAATTTAGTCTTTGGGCTAAGGTTAGGGGTAAGTTTAGGGTTAGGGCTAAATTTGAGTTAGGATTATTGTTAGGGTTAGTGTTAGGGTTAGGCCTAGTGTTAGGGTTAGTGTTAGTGTTAGAGTTAGGATTAGGTTTAGGGGAAGGGATAGGGTTATTGCTATATTTAGGGTAGGACAAGGGTTAGAATTACGGTTAGGACTAAGATTAGGGTTCGGGTTGGGGTTAAGACTAGGTTTAGGGCTAGGCTGAGGGTTTGTGTTAGGGCTATGGCTGGGATTAGGGCTAGGGATAATGTCAAGTCTAGGTTTATGTTTAGTATTAGTTTTAGTGTTAAGTTATGGCCATATCTATTGTAAGGTTTAGGTGTAGGGTAAAGGTCAAGTTTAGAGCTAGCTGTATTATTAGGGTCAGTGTCTGGGTAGAGTTTGGTTTAGGTTAAGATTTAGGGTTAATGCTTGAATTAGCAGTGGATTCAGGTTGGGGTTAGGGTAATGGATAGAATTAGGTTTATGGTTCTGGTTAGCTTTAGAGTAATGTATAGGGTTAGTGTTAATGATATGGTTATTATTAGGCCTAGGGTTAGCATTTGGGTTAGGCATTTCTTTAGGGTAATTCGTAGGGTTAGAGCTAAGGTTAGTGCCAGGGTTAAGGTTAGAATTAGGATTAGGGTTAATGTTAGGCCTAGGGTTAATGTTAATGTTATGGTTAGGGTAAGTGTAGACATTTGAGGTAGGAATAGGGCTAGGGAGAGGGTTAGGTTTTGAGTCAAGGCTAGTGTTAGGTTTAGGGTTAGGGTTATCTTTAGGCTAAGGATTAGAATTTAAGCTAGGTTTAGGCTAGGGTTAGCATTAGGGTTAGGTCTAAAGTTATCGTTAGGGTTCTGATTAGGGCTAGGTTTAGGGCTAGTATAATGGCTAGTTTTTGTGTGATATTTAGGGCTAATGTTAGGGCTTGGGTAATGTAAGAGCAAGGGATATGGTTATGGCTAGTTTTAGGGTAAGGGCAATGGATAATTCTAGTTTTAGGGTTAGGTTTTGGTTTAAGATAAGGTTTAGAGCTATAGTTTTTATTAGATTAATGGTCATTGTGGGGTTAGGGTTAGTTTTATGTTTAGAGCCACAATTAGGACTAGCGTTTGGTCTATTGAGACATTTAGTCTTTACATTAGGTTAAGGGTTATTGGTAGGGCTAGTGTTAGGTTTCGTTTAGGGCTAGGGCTAGATTTATGAGTCTCATTAGGATTAAGTTTGGTCTAGTGTTACTGTTACTGTTAGGTTTAGGTATAGGTTTACCGGTAGAGATAGTGTTAGGGTTCAGTTTAGGGTTAGGGTCAGGTTTAGATCTAGGGTTAGTGTTAGGGTAAGAATAAGGGTCAGGGTTGGGTTAAGGTTAGAGCTAGAATAAGGGCTACGTTTAGGACTAGTAATAAAGTTAGGGTTTGGGGAAAGCTAAGCATTATGGTTAGGACAAGTGTAGCATTAAGATGAGGATTTGGCTTAGGGAAAGGATAGGTTTAGAGGTAGGGCTAGGGTTAGGCTAAGGGTTAGGGTTAGTTTTAGAGTTAGGGTTAGGGTTAGCGATAGTGTTTGGTTTGGGGTTATAGTTAGGTTAAGGGATAGTGTTAGGGTGAGTGTTAGGTGTAGGGTTAGGATGAGGTGAGTGTTAGGGTTAGGGTTAGGGGTTAGGGTCAGGGTTAGGTTTAGTGTTTGGGTTAGGGTTAGGACAGGTTTAGGTTTATGGTTAGGTTCGGGTTTGTGATAGGGTTTGGTTTAGGGTTACGTTTATGTTAAATTTAGGGATAGGGTTATGGTTATGGTTATGGTTAGTGTTAGGGTTAGGTTTATTATTCAGGTTAGGATAGGGTTAGGGTTAGGGTTAGGGTTAGGGTAAGGTTTAGGTGTAGGGTTAGTTTTAGGGTTATGGTTAGGGTTAGTTTTAGGGAAAAGGTTAGGATTAGATTTAGTGTAAGGATTACTGTAAGATTTAGGGTTACAGTTAGTGTTAGGGTTTGTGTTAGGGTTAGAGTTTGGGTTAGGGTTAGGGTACACTTAAAGATTAGGTTTACATTTAGGGTTAGGGTTAGGGTTAATGTTAGGGTTAGTGTTAGGTTTAGGGTTAGTGTTTATTATAGTGTCATGGTTAGGGATAGGGTTTAGGTTAGAGTTAGGGTTATTTTTAGAATTAGATTTAGTGTTAGGTTTAGATTTACTGTTAGGGTTAGTCTTAGGTTTAGTGTTAGGGTTTCGGTTAGGGTTAGATTTTGGGTTAGTTTTAGGGTTAGATTTAGCGTTAGGATTAGTAATAGAAATAGTGTTATGGTTAAGGTTAAGTTTAGGGGTAATATTAGTGTTACAATTCTAGTAAAAGTTAGGTTTAGGGTTAGTGTTAGGTTTAGGCTTAGATTTATGGTTTGTGTTAGTTATAGAGTTATGGTTAGGGTTAGGATTTTTGTTAGGTTTAGAGTTAAAGTTAGTGTTAGGGTTAGTGTTAGGGTTAGTGATAGGGTTAGGGTTAGGCAAGGATTAGGGTTAGGGTTTGGGTTAGGGTTAGAGTTAAAGATAGGGTTTGTATTAGGGTTATTGTTAAGATGTGGGTTAGTGTTTGGGTTACGATTAGGGTTAGGAATACGGTTAGTGTTAAGGTTACATTTGGGGTTAGTGTTAGGGTAAAGTGTATGTTTACACTTAAGTTTAGGGTTAGTGTTACAGTTAGGGTTGGGTTTGGGTTAGGATTAGTGTTTGGGTTAGGGTTACTTTTAGGTTTATGGTTAGTGTTAGAGTTAGGGTTAGATTTAGTTTTAAGGTTAGGTCTAGGTTTACGCTTAGGTTTAGTGTTAGTGTTACGGTTACGGTGAGGTTTAGTATTAGGGTAAGTGTTAGGGTTAGGTTTACTGTTCAGGTTAGTGTCTGGGTTAGGATTTGTGTAAGGATTAGCTTTGGGGTTAGGGTTAGGGTTAGGGTTACTGTTAGTGTTAGGTTTAGGGTTAGGGTTGCAGATTGGGTAAGAATTAGCATTAGGGTTAAGGTTAGGGTTAGCATTAGAGTTTGGCCTAGGTTAATAATTAGGTTTAGGGTTAGTGTTAGGTTTAGGGTTAGGCTTAGGGTTAGGGTTAGTGATAGGATTAGTGTTGGGGTTAGGGTTAGTGTTAGAATTAGGGTTGGGGTTTTTATTAGAGTTATTGTTAGGTTTCAGGTTAGTGTAAGGTTTAGGATTAGGATTAGTTTCAGGGTTAGGGTTAGGGTTTCTTTTAGTGTTAGCTTTAGTGTTAGTGTTAGGGTAAGGTTTAGGGAGAGTGTTATGGTTAGGATAGGTTTAGGGTTAGAGCTAAGGTTGGGGTTAAGGTTACAGTTAGGTTTAGAGTTATTTTTAGGGTTAATTCTAGGGTTAGGGTTAGGGTTTTTATTAGGTTTAGGTTTAGTTTTAGATTTAGGGTTAGGGTGAATTTTAGGATTAGTGTTCATGTGAGGGATAAGGTTTGTGTTAAGGTAAGGGTTAGGGTTATGGTTAGATTTAGGGTCAGAGCGAGGCTTAGGGTTAGTTTTAGGGTTAGTTTTAGGATTACTTGTAGTTTAGAGTTAGTATTAGGGTAAGGGTAGTATTAGTGTTAGGGTTAGGGTTAAGGTTTGTGTTATGGTAAGGGTTAGGGTGAGGGTTAGGGGTAGGGTTAGGTATAGGATTAGGTTCACTGTCAGTGTTAGTGTTAGGGTTAGGGATAGTGTTAGGGTTAGGGATCAGATTATGGTTACTTTTAGGTTTAGGTTTAGAATTAGGATTAAGGTTAGTGTTATGGTTAAGGTTATGGTTAAGGTTAGGTTTTTTGTTAGGGTTAGGGTTATGTTTATGGTTAAGGTTAGTTTTGGGGTTAGGTTTAGGGTTAGGTTTCTGGTTATGATAGGGTTAGTTTTAGAATTGTGGTTAGGGTTTGGGTTTGGGTTAGTGTTAATGTTAGTGTTAGGGTAAGAATTATGGTTTGTGTTAGGGTAAGGGTTAGGTTTAAGTTTTGTGTTAGGGTTAGAGTTAAAATTAGGGTTTTGTTTATGATTAGCAAGAGGATTAGAGTTAGGTGAGCGTTAGGGTTAGAGTTAGTTTTAGAGTTGCCAGTAGTTTAGGTATAGTGTTAGCATAAGGGTTAGTGTTAGTGTTAGTGTTAGGGTTAAAGTAAGGGTCAGGGATAGGGTTAGTGTTAGGTTTAGGGTTAGGGTTAGTGATAGGGTTATTGTTGAGGTTATGGTTAGTGTTAGGATTACGGTTAGGTTTTGTGCTAGGCTTTGTTTTAGGTTTAGGGTTAGGTTAAGGATTCAGTTAGGGTTAGTGTCCGGGTTAGTTATAGGGTTAGATTTGGAGTTAGGATTTGTGTTAGGGTTAAAGTTAGTTTTAGGGTTAGTGTTAGGTTTAGAGTTAGGGTTAGGGTTAGGTAAGTGGTAGGGCTAGGTTAAGGGTTAGGGTTAGTGTAAGAAAAGTGTTAGGGATAGGATTAGATTTAGTGTTAGGGTTAGGGTTAGGGTTAGTGTTATGTTTAGGGTTATAGTTAAGGCTATGGTTAGAGTTAGTTTTATGATTAGTGTTAGTGTTACTGTTATGGTTAGGGTTATGTTATATTTAGGGTTAGTGTTATTGTTAGGGTTAGGGTTAGTTTTAGTATAAGTGTTAGTGTTAGTGTTAGGGTTAGTGTTAGTTAAAAGTTAGGGTTAGTGTTAGGTTATGTTTAGGGTTATGTTTTGTGTTAGTGATTGTGTTAGGGTTATGGTTAGGGTGAGGATTAGGGTTATGTCAGGATTAGGGTTATGGTTAGGGTTAGGATTACTGTAAGGGTTAGTGTTAGTATAGGGTTAGGGTTAGGGTTAAGTTTAGTGTTCTGGTTATTGTTAATTTTAGAGTTAGTGTTAGTGTTAAGGTTAGGGTTAGTGTTAGTGTTTGAGTTAGGATTAGGTTTAGCATTAGTGTTAGTGTTAGGTTTAGGATTTGTGTTAGCATTATGGTTAGGTTTATGTTTAAGGTTACGGTTACGGTTAGGATTAGTGTTAGGGTTAAGATAGGTTAGTGTTAGGGCAGCGTTAAGTCTAGTGTTAGGGTTCAGGTAAGGGTTAGGATTAGGATTAATTTTACGGTTAGTTTTAGGTTTAGGGTTAGGTTAGAGTTAGGGTTAGGTTTAGGGATCATGTTAGGTTTAAGGTTAGGGTGTTAGCTTTAGGTTTATGATAGGGTTATGGTTATTGTTAGTGTTAGGGTTAGGGTTATACTTAGTTTTAGAGTTAGTGTTAGGATTAGGGTTAGGATTTGGGATAGCTTTAGGTTTAGGGTTAAGTTTATAGATATTGTTATGGTTAGGTTTAAGTTTAGGATTAAGGTTAGGATTAAAGTTAGGATTAGTTTTAGTGTTAGGATTACTTTTAGGATTACTTTTAGGGTTAAGTTTAGGGTTTCTTTTAGGGTTAGGGTTAGGGTTAGGGTAGGGTATGTGTTAGGATTAAGTTTACAGTTTGTGTTAGGGTTGAGGTTATGGTTACAGTTAGGGTAAAATTTAGGGTTAGGTTTAGAGTTACAGTTAGAGTTAGTGTTAGTGATAGTATTAGGGTTAGGGTTAATGTTAGGATTAGGGTTAAGGTTAATGTAAGGTTTAGCATTAGGGTTTGTATAGGGGTTATGTTTAGGGTTATAGTTAGGGTTATTATAAAGTTTAGGATTAGGGTTAGAGATAGGTTGAGATATTGGGTTAGGTTATGCTTAGGGGCATGGTTAGGGTTAAAGATAGTGTTAGTTTTAGGGTTAAAATTAAGATTAGAATTAGGGTTAGGATTAGGCTTAAGGTTTGGGTTAAATTAGGGTAAGGGTTAGGGTTAGGGTTAGGGTTAGGGTTAGTGTAAGAGTTACCGTTTGTGTTAGTTTCAGGTTTAGGTTTAGGGTTAGAATTAGGGTTGAGTTTAGGAATAGGGTTAGGGTTAGTTTAAGGATAGTAATTGTTAGTATTTGTTTGGGTTTGTGTTAGGGTTAGGTTTAGGGTTAGTGTTACAATGAGGTTTAGTGTTAGAGTTAGATTCGGGTTAGGGGTAGGGTTAGGGTTCGTGTTTAGTTAGGGTTAGGGTTATTGTTAAGTTTAGATGAGGGTTAGGGTTAGGTTTAGTGTTAGTTTTAGGTTAGTGTTAATGTTATTGTTACGGTTAGTGTTAGTGTTAGTGTTAGATTTAGGGTTAGGGTTAGGTTTAGTTAAGGGTTAGGGTTAGTGTTAGTGAAAGGGTTTCTGTTAGGGTAAGGGTTAAGTTTAGGGTTAAGTTTAGGGTTAGGTTTAGGGTTAGGCTTAGGGTTAGGGTAAGAGTTAGTGTTAGGGTTAAAGTTAGTGTTGATTAAGTTTAGGGTTAAGGTTAGTATTGGTATTTGGGTTAAGTTTAGGTTTAGAGTTAGTGTTACGGTTAGGTGTAGTTTTAGGGTTAGTATTATGGTTAGTTCTATGTTTAGTGTTAGTGTTAAAATTAGGGTTATGTTTACGGTATGGTTAGTGTTAGGGTTGAGGTTAGGGTTTTGGGTTAGTGTTAGGATAAAATTTGGTTTAGGGTTGGTGTTATGTTAGGATTAGGGTTAGGGTTTGTTTAGGGTTAGGGTTATGGTAAGGGTTAGGTTTAGGGTTATGGTTGGGGATAAGATTGCGGTTAGGGTTAGGATTAGTTTTTTTGTTAGGTTCAGGGTTAGGATGTGGGTTAGGGTTAGCTTTAGGGTTTGTGTTAGGGTTAGGATTAGGGTTAGTTTTAGGATTAGTGTTAGGATTAGGTTTAGGGTTAGATTTCTGTTAGAGTGAGGGTTTCGGTTATGGTGAGGTTTACGGTAAGTTTTATGATAAGGGTAAGGGTTACGATTAGAGTTAGTGTTAGTGTTAGGGTTAGGGTTAGTGTTAGGGTTAGGATTAGGATTAGGGTTAGGGTTACATTAGGGTTAGGGTTAGGGTTAGGACTAGTGTTTGTTTAAGGGTTAGAGTTAGGTTTAGGGTTATTGTTAGGATTATATTTAGTGTCAGTGTTAGGTTTAGGATTATGGTTAGGGTGAGGTTTAAGTTTAGTGCTAGGGTTAGAGTTAGCTTAAGGTTTATGGTTAGTGTTGGGGTTAGGGTTACATTAAGGGTTATGTTAATGTTAGGATTTGGTTTAGGTTTTGTGTTAGATTTAGGGTTAGGGTTAGTGTTATGGTGAAGTTTAGTGTTAGGGTTAGGTTCGGGTTAGGGTTAGGTTTAGGGTTCTTGTTAAGTTTAGGATTAGAGTTAGTGTTAGCTTTAGGTTTAGGGTGAGGGTTTGAGATACGGTTAGATTTAGTGATACTTTTAGGTTACTTTTATGTTTATAGTTAGGGTTAGTGTTATGGTAAAGGTTAGGGTTAAGATTTGGTTTAGTGTTTGGGATAGTGTTATGGTTAGGGTTAGGGTTAGGTTTAGAGATAGTGTTAGGGTTAGGGTTAGGATTAGGATTAGGGTTAGGATTAGGTTTAGGGTTTGGGTTAAATTAGGGTTAGGTTTAGGGTAACAGTTTGTGTTAGTGCAAGATTTATGGTTTGTGTTAGTTTTACTTTTAGGTTTAGGGTTAGGGTTAGGTTTAGGGATAGGTTTAGGGCTATGGTTAGAGTTAGTGTTAGGGTTATTGCTAGGGTTAGGGTTAGGTGTCATGTTAGTGTTAGGGATAGGGTTATGTTTAGGCTTAGTGTTACGGTTAGAATTAATGTTAAGGTAAGGTTTGGTGTTTGGATTAAGGTTAGAGTTAGATTAAGTGTTCATGTTATGGTTAGAGTTAGGGTTAGTGTTAGGTTTTGAATTAGGTTTAGGGTGAGGCTTAGGGTTAGTGTTAGTGTTAGGTTTAGATTTAGGGTTAGGTTTAGATTTGGGGTTAGGGATAGGTTTAGGTTTAGTTTAAGGTTAGTATTTTGTTTAGGGTTTGTTTTAGGGTTAGGTTTAGGGTTAGTTTTATGGTAAAGTTTAGTGTAAGAGTTAGGTTCATGTTAGGGGTAGGGTTTGGGTTCATGTGTGGGTTAGGGTTAGGGATATTATTAAGTTTAGGGTGAGGGTTAGAGTTAGGGTTAGGTTTAGTGTTAGTGTTAGGTTAGTGTTAGGGTTATGCTTAGGGTTAGTGTTAGGGTTAGGGTTAGGTTTAGGGTTAGGTTTAGGTAAGGGTTAGCGTTAGTCTTAATGACAGGGTTTCAGTTAGGGTAAGGCTTAGGTTTAGGGTTAGGTTTAAGGTTAGGCTTAGGTTTATGGTTAGAGTTAGTGTTAGGATTAAGGTTAGTTTTAGGGTTAGTGTTAGGTTTAGGGTTAGTATTAGTGCTTGGGTTAAGTTTAGGTTTTGTGTTATTGTTAGGGTTAGGTATAGATTTGGGTTTAATATTATGGTTAGTTTTATGGTTAGGGTTATTGTTAAAATTAAGGTTATGATTAGGGTATGGTTAGTTTTAGGTTTGTGGTTAGGGTTTGGGTTAGTGTTAGGGATAAATTTTGGGTTAGGGTTAGTGTTACATTAGCATTAGGGTTAAGGTTTTGTTAAATTTAGGGTTATGGTAAGTGTTAGGTTAGGGTTAGTGTAAGGGTTAGGGTTACTGTCAGGGTTTTGGTTTTGTTAGGGTTATGGTTAGGGTTACTGTTGGGATTAGTGTTAGGAATAGGTTTAGGGTTAGATTTGTGTTAGGGTTAGAGTTTGGTTAATGGTGAGGTATAGGGAAAGTTTTATGGTTAGGGTGACTGTTACATATAGAGATAGTGTTAGGGTTAGGGTTAGATTTAGGTTTAGTGTCATTGTTAGGGTTAGGCTTAGGATTAGGGTTAAGGTTAAGATTAGGGTTAGGGTTAGTGTTATGTTAGGGTTAGGGTTAGTGTTAGGACTAGTGTTTTGGTAAAGGTTAGAGTTAGGTTTAGGTTTAGTGTTAGGATTAATTTTAGTGTTAGTGTTAGGTTTAGGGTTTGGGTTAGTGTGAGGTTTAGGTTTATTGTTAGGGTTAGGGTTAGCTTTAGTTTTAGGGTTATTTTTGGGATTAGTGTTATGGTAAGGGTTATGTTAAAGTTAGGATATGGTTTAGGCTTGTGTTAGAGTTAGGGTTAGAGTTAGTGTTATGGTGAAGTTAATTTTAGGGATTGATTCGGGCTAGGGTTAGGTTTAAGGTTTGTGTTAAGTTTAGGATTAAGGTTAGCTTTAGGTTTAGGTTGAGGGTTACAGTTATGGTTATGGTTAGTGTTAAGTTAGTGTTATGGTTAGGGTTAGGGTTTCTTTTAGGGTAAAGGTAAGGGTTAGGATTTTGTTTAGTTTTAGTGTCAGTGTTATGGTTAGGGTTAGGTTAGGGTTAAGGTTAGGGTTAGGGTTCATTTTAGGGTAAGGGTTAGGGTGAAAGTTAAGTTTAGGTTTAGATTTACGGTTAGGGTTACTTTTAAGGTAAGGGTTAGGTTAAGGGTTAGCATTAGTGTTTGGGTTAGGGTTATATTTAGGTTTAGGGATAGAGTTAGGGTTGGGTTAGTGTAGTGTTAGGTTTATGGTTAGAGTTAGGGTGAGGGTTATAGTTAGGTTTTGGGTTAGGATAAGGATTAGGGTTATTGTTAGGTTTATGGATAGGGTTATGGTTATGTTTAAGTAAAGGTTAGGTTTCGGGTTAGGGTTACATTTAGGATTAGGTTTAGGTTTAGTGTTAGGGTTAGGGTTAGGGTTAGTGTTAGGGTTAGGTTAGAGTGAGAGTTAGGCTTAGGTTTAGGGTTGGTTTAGCATTACAGTTAGAATTAGGGTTAGTCTTAGGTTTAGGGTAAGTGTTAGGGTTAGTTTTAAGGTTAGTGTTAGGTTTAAGGTTAGGTTTAGGGTTAGGGTTTGTGATAGGTTTAGGGTAGGTGTAAGGTTATTGTTAAGATTTCGGTTAGGATTAGAGTTAGGGTTAGTGTTAGGTTTAGGTTTATGGTTAGGGTTAGGTACGTGTTAGAGTTAGGTTTAGGTTAGGATTAGGGTTATGGATTAAATTATGATTTGTGTTAGGATTAGGTTTATGTTAGGGCTAGGGTTACAGCTAGGGTTAGTGTTAGGGTTACGGTTAAGTTTAGTTTTAGGTTTTTGATAAGGTTTAGGGTTAGTTTTAGGCTAACAGTTAGTGATAATTTTAGGTTTAGGGTTAGGGTTAGTGTTTGGTTAGTCTTATGTTTAGGATTACGGCTAGGGTTAGGAAAATGTTAGGGATAGGGTTAGGCTTAGGTTTAAAATTAGTGTTTGGGTTAGTGTTCGAGTAAGGTTTATGGTTAGTTTAAGGTTAGTTTAGGTTAGGGTTACATTTAGGGTGAGTTTTGGGGTTAGTTTTAGTGTTATAATTATGGTTACATTTAGAGTTAGGATTAGGGTTAGGGTTAACGTTAGTATAGGTTTAGGGTTAGGGTTAGGTTTAGTGTTAGGGTTAAAGAAAGAGTTAGGGTTAGGGTTAGTGTTTGGGTTAGGGTTAGGGTTAGGGTTAGGCTTCGTGTTCAAGTTAGGGTTTGTGTTCAGGTTAGGGTTTGTGTTCGGGTTAGGGTTAGGGTTAGGGTTTGTGTTTGGGTTAGGGTTAGGCTTAGTGTTAAGGTTACAGTAAAGTTTAGGGTTAGGTTTAGGTTCTGGGTTAATTTATGGTTAGGGTTAGGGTTAGTGTTATGTTTAGGGCTAGGTTTTGTGTTAGTGTTAGTGTTAAGTTTAGTGTTAGGGAAATGGTTATTATTAGGGTTAGGTTTAGGGTTAGGGTTAGGGTTAGTGTTTGGTGTAGGTTTAGGTTTAGGGTTAGTTTTAGGTTTAGGATTCAGATTAATGTTATGGTTAAGGTTAGATTTATGGTTAGGGTTAGTGTTAGGGTTATGGTTAGGTTTTGTTTTTGGGTTAGTGTTGGTTTTAATGCTGGTTTTAGTGTTAGAATTAGGTTTATGTTTAGTGTTAATGTTAGGATTTGGGTTAGTTTTAGTATTAGGGTTTAGGTTTAAATTAGGGTTATTGTTAGTGTTAGGGTTAGTGTTAGGATTAGGGTTTGGTTTATGTTTATGGCTAGTTTTACAGTTAGGTGTAGGTTAGGTTAGTGTTAGGGTAAATGTTAGGGTTCATATTATGGTTTTTGTTAGGGTCAGGTTTTGTGTTAGGGTTAGGGTTAGGGTTAGTTTTAGTATTAGGTTTATGTTTAGGTTTACGGTTATTGTTAGGGTTACTGTAAGGTTTAGGGTTAGGTTTAAGGTTAGTGTTAGTGTTAGGGTTAGTGTTAAGGTTAGTGTTAAGGTTAGTGTTAGGATAAATGTTAGGCTTAAGGTTAGGGTTAGTGTTGTTGTTAGCTTTAGGGTTAGGGTTATGGTTAAGTTTGGACTTAGTGTTATTTTTAGGTTTTGGGTGAGGGGTAGTGTTACTATTAGTTTTACTGTGAGGTTTAATGTTATTGTTAGGGTCAGGTTTAGAGTTAGGATTAGTGTAGGGTTGGGGTTCATGTTATGGTTAGTGTTAGTGTTAGTGTTAGGGTTAGGGTTAAGAATAGTCTTAGGGTTAGGGGCAGGTTTAGGATTAGTGTTAGTGGCAGGTTTAGGGTTAGTCTTAGTGTTAGGATTATGGTTAGTGTTAGTGTTGGGGTTAGGGTTCTGGTTATGGTTAGAGTTAGTGTTAGGGTTTGAGTTAGGGTTAGTGTTAGTGATAGGGTTAGGTTTAGCATTAGTTTTAGCATAAGGATTAAGATTAGAGTTAGGGTTAATGTTAGGGTTAGGGTTAGGGTTAGGATAAGGGTTAGGTTTAGTGTTAGGGTAAGTGTTACGTTTAGCTTTAGGTTTAGGTTTAGTATTAGGGTTATGGTTAGGGTTAGGATTAGTTTTAGATTTAGGTGTCAGTTTAAGGTTAGTGTTAGGGTTAGTGTTAGGGTTCGGGTTATGGTTTTTTGGGGGGTTATGATCAGGGTTAGGGATTGTGTTAGGTTTAGGGTTAGAGTTAGGGTTGTGGTTAGGGTTACGGTTAAGATTAGGGTGAGTTAGGGTTAGGATTAGCATGAGGGTTAGTGTTAGAGTTAGTGTTGGTTTTAGGGTTAAGGTGGGGTTAGGCTTTTTCATTGGGTTACGGTTGGGGTTAGGTTTAGTGTTAGAGTTAGGGTTAGTGTCACTGTTCATGTTAGAAATAGAATTAGGTTTAGGGTTAGGGCTACATTTAGGATAAGGTTTAGGTTAGGATTAGGATTATGGTGTGGGTTCCAGTTTATTATAGGGTTAGGGTTATGCTTAGGTTATTGTTTTGTTAAGAATAGGGTTACAGTTAGGGTTAGGGTTAGTGTTAGGTTTAGTGTTAAGATTAGTGTTAGGGTTCTGTTTATGGTTAGTGTTAGGTTTAGTGTTAGGTCTAGGGTTAGGGTTACAGTTAGTGTTTGGGTAAGAATTACGGTTAGTTTTAGGGTTTGGGTTAGTGTTAAGTTTTGGGTTAGGGTTGAGGTTAGGGTTTTGTTTAGTGTTAGGGTTAGGGTTAGTTTTAGTGTTAGGGTTAGGTTTAGTGTTACGATAAGGATTAGGGTTGAGTTAAGTTTAGGGTTAAGTTTAGGGTTAGCTTTAGGGTTACGGGTAGTGTTAAGGTTAGTTTTAGTGTAAGGGTTTTGGTTTGGGTTAGGGTCAGTGTTAGAGTTAGGGTTATGTTTAGGTTTAGGGCTAGTGTTAGGGTTAGGGTTAGTGAGAGGGTTATGATAGAGGTTAGGGTTATTTTTAGGGTTCTGGTTAGGGTTACTGTACGTTTAGGGTTAGGGTTAGTTTAGGTAAAATTTGGGGTTAAATTTAGTGTTTGTGTTAGTGTTACAGTTGCGGTTAGAGTAAGGGCTAGGGTTAATGTTAGGGTTAGGATTACATTTAGGGTTAGTGTTAGGGTTAGGATTTGTGTTAGAATTAGGGTACTGTAATCATTAGGGATACAGTTAGGATTGGGGTTTGGTTTGGGATTAGTGTTAGTGTTAGGGTTTGTGTTACAGTTAGAGTTAGGAATAGTGTTAGGGTTGGGGTTAGGGTTAATGATAAGGTTAGGTTTAGGGTTAGGGTTAGCTTTAATGTAAGAGTTATTGTGAGGTTTTGTGTTCAGCTTAGGGTAAGGTTGGGGTTGGGGTAAGGGTTAGGTAAGGGTTATGGTTAGGGTTACATTAGGGTCAGGGTTATGGTTTAGGTTAGGTTTTGTGTTAGGGTTAGGGTTAAATTAGTGTTAGTGTTAGTATTATGGTTAATATTAGGGTTAGGGTTATTTTTAAGATTATCATTAGGGTTAGGGTTAGAGTCAGGGTTAGATTTAGTATTTGGTTTAGGGTTAGGGATTATGTTATGGTTAGTGTTAGGGTTATCGTTAAGGTTAGAGTTAGTGTTAGGGTTAGGTTAGGATTAGGAATAGTGTTAGGGTTAGGGGCAAGTTTAGGGTTAATGTCAGGGCTGGGGTTAGTGTTAGGGTTAGGGTTCATGTTATGGTTAGTGTTAGAGTAAGGATTAGAGTTAGGGTTAGTGTCAGTGATAGGGTTAGGGTTAGGATTGAGGTTTGGGTTAGGGTTAGTTTTTGGTTTAGGGTTAGGGTTAGTTTGTGGATTAGTGTTAGGTTTAGTATTAGGGTAAGTGTTAGGTTTAGGGTTAGGTTTAGGATTAGGGTTAGTGTTAGCCTTAGTGATAGGGTTAGGGTGGGGGTTAGGTTTAGTGTTAGGGTTAGGGTTAGTGTCACTGTTCTTGTTAGAGATAGGGTTAGGGTTAGTGTTAGTGCTATGGTTAGGATTAGGGATAGGTTAGGTTAAAGGGTTATGAGGTGGGTTATAGTTTATGTTAGGGTTAGGATAAGGCTTAGGTTTAGTGCTACAGTTAGGGTTAGGTTTAGGGATAGTTTTACGGTTATGGTTAGGTTTAGTGTTAGGTTTATTGTTAGGGTTCTGTTTATGGTTAGTTTTAGGTTTAGTGTTAGGATTATGGTTAATTTTAGGGTTAGTATTAGTGTAAGGGTTTGGGTTAGGTTTAGAGGTTGGGTTAGTATTAGGTTTAGGGTTACGTTTGGGGTTAGGGTTAGGTTTAGTGTTAGGGTTAGGAATAGGTTTTTGCATTATGGTTAGGGATAGTTTTAGTATTAGGATTAGGTTTAGGTTTAGGGTTAGAGTTAGGGTTAGTGTTAGGGTTAGGGTTATTGTTCGTTTTAGGTTTATTGTTATAGATAGGATTTGTGTTAAGTTTAGGGTTAGGGTTAGTGTTACAGTTAGGATTAGGCTTAGATTTAGGTTTAGTGTTAGGTTTAGGCTTAGTTTTAGGTTTACGAGTAGGGTTATTGTTAGTTTTAGGGTTAGGGTTTTAGTTAGGGTTAGGATTAGTGTTAGGTTTTGTTTTAGGTTTAGGTTCAAGGTTAGTGTTAGGGTTAATATTAAAGAGAGGGTTATGGTTGGCTTTAGGGTTAGTGTTAGTGTTAGGTTTGTGGTTACTGTTACAGTTAGGTTTAGATTTAGGGTTAGGTAAGGGTTAGGATTAAAGTTAGGGTTAGTGTTAGGGTTAAGGTTAGGGTTGAGGTTAATGTTAGGGTTAGGGTTAGGTGTAGTGTAATCGTTAGGGTTACAGTTAGGATTAGGATTGGGGTTAGTATTAGTGTTAGTGTTAGGTTTTGTGTTAGAGTTAGTGTTAGGGATAGTGTTACAGTTAGGGTTAATGTTAGGGTTAGGGTTAGGATTAGCTTTAGTGTTAGTGTTAGGGTGAGGTTTTGTGTTAGGATTTTGGTTAGGATTGGGGTTAGGGTTAGTGGTAGGTTTAGGGTTAGGGTTAGTGTTAGTTTTAGTGTTAGGGTTAGGTAAGTGTTAGGGATCGGTTATGTTAGGGTCAGGATTATGGTTGAGGTTAGGATTTGTTCTAGGGTTAGTGTTAGTGTTAGTGTTACAATTAGGGTTAGGGATAGGTTCAGTGTTAGTATTAGGGATGGGGTTATGTTTAGGGTTAGTGTTAAGGTTAAATTTAGGGTTTGGTTTAAAGTTAGGGTTAGTTTTATGGTTAGAGTTTGGGTTCATGGTTAGAGTTTGGGTTCATGTTAAGGTTAGGTTTAGGATTAGTGTTAAGGTTAGGGTTAGGTTTAGGTTTATTGTTAGGGTTAGAGTTAGGGTTAGGATTAACATTTACTTTAGCATTAGGGTTAGCATTCAGTTTAGTGTTAGGGTTAGGGCTAAGTTTAATGTTAGGGTTAGTGTTAGGTTTAGGGTTAGGTTTAGGGTTGATTTTAGGGTTAGGGTTAGTATTAGGTATAGGATAAGTATTAAGGATAGAATTAGGGTTATGGTTAGATTTAATGTTAGTGTTAGGGTTAGGATTAGGTTAGGTTTTTCGGTTAGGTTTAGGGGTAGTATTAGGGTAAGGTTTAGGTTTAAGGTTAGTGTTTGTGTTAGAGTTAGGGTTAAGTAAGGGTTAGGGTTTAGGTTAGGTTAGGGTAAGCATTATGGTTTGGGTTACTATTTGTGTTAGGGTCAGGGTTAGAGTTAGTGTTAGTGTTAGGATTTGGGTTAGGGTTAAGTTTAGGGTTAGTTTAGGGTTAAGGTTAGGGTTAGGTTTAGGGTTACTGTTTGGGTTAGGGATACGGTTTTAATTAGGTTTAGGGTTCATGGTAAGTTTAGAGTTAGGAATCGTCTCATGGTTAGGGTTAGGGTTATGGTTAGGGTTAGAGTTAAGGTTAGGATTAGGGTTAGGGATACTGTTAAGGTTAAGTATAGGTTTAGGATTAGGGTTAGTGTTATGTTTATTGTTACGGTTAGGATTTGTATTATGATTAGTTTTAGTGTAAAATTAGGGTTAGTGTTAGTGTAGGGTTAGGGTTAGATTTAGGGTTAGGGTTAGGGTTCATTTTTCAGTTACGTGTAGGGTTAGGATTAGTGTTAGTATTATGGATAGGGTTAGGATTAGTGTTACATTTAGGGTTAGTGTAAAAATAGGTTTAGTGTTAGTGTAAGTTTTATGGTTAGAATTAGGGTTAGGGTTAGGGTTCGTTTTAGAGTTATGTGTAGGGTTAGGATTAGTGTTAGGGTTATTGTTATGATTCAGGAAATGATTTGTGTTAGGGTTAGGTTTATGGTTAGGTTTATGAGTAGGACTAGGGTTAGAGTTAGGGTTAGTATTATGGTTAGTGTTATTTATAGGTTTATGTTTATACTTAGTGTAAGTTATGGGGTTAGGTTTGTGGTTAATGTTAGTATTACGGTTAGTGTTAGGTTTCGTGTTAGGTTTAGTGTTAGAGTTAGGTTTATGGTTGGATTTAGGTAAGGGTTAGGGTTATGGTTAAGGTTTTTGTTAGACTTATGGTTATGGTCAGGTTTTGTGTTAGGGTTAGGGTTAGGGTTAGCATTAGGATAAGGATTAGTGTTAGAGTTAGGGTTAGGTTTAGGGTTAGGGTTAGGTCAGGGTTAGGGTTAATATTAGGGTTAGTTTATGGGTTAGAGTTAGTGTTAGGGATAGGATTAGTGTTAGGGTTTAGGTTAGGGTTAGGGTTAGGTTAATATTAGGGTTACAGTTAATGTTCATTTTAGGGTTAGGTTTAGTGTTATTTTTAAGTTTAGATTTAGGGATACGATTAGGGTGAGAGGTAGTGTTAGGTTTAGGTTTAGGTTTAGCATTAGTGTTTGGGTTAGTTTATACTTAGTTTTAGGTTTAGTGTTAGGATTAGGGTTAGGTTTAGTGTTTAGTTTAGGGTTAGCATTAGGGTGAGGGTTATTGTTAGGTTTCGGTTAAATATAGGGATAGCCTTAGGATTACTTTTAGAATTAGGGTTAGGGTAAGGGTTAAGGTTATTGTTAGGGTTAGTGTTATGGTTAATGTTAGTTTTAGGATTAGAGTTCGTGTTAGAGTTAGGGTCACTGTTCAGGTTAGTGTAAGGTATAGTGTTAGGGTTAGGTTTAATGATAGTTTTAGGGTTGGGGTTAGGGTTAGGGTTAGTGTTAGGGTTGGTGTTAGGGTTACAGTTAAGGTATGTGATAGGTTTAGGTTTAGGTTTTGGGATAGTCTTAGGGTTAGGATAAGGATTAGTTTTAGTGATAGGGTTAGGGTTATACTTAGGGTAAGTGTTACAGATAGGGTTAGGTATAGGGTAGTGTTAGTGTTATGTTTAGGGTTAGTGATAGGGTTAGGTTTAAGGTTAGGGTTAGTGTTAGGTTAGGGTTAGGGTTAGGTTAAGGTTAGGGTTATGGTTAGATTTAGTGTTTGTGTTACGGTGAGGTTTGGGGTTAGGTTTAGAGTTAGGGTTAGGGTTAAATTTAGTGTTAGTATTAGGTTTAGGTTTAGGGTTAGTTTAAGGCTTAGGGTTAGGTTTAGGTTTGTGGTTAGAATTAGTGTTAGTGTAAAATTAGGGTTAGGTTTAGGGTTAGTTTAATGTTTAGGGTTTGCTTTAGGTTTATGGTTAGGGTTAAGTTTAGGGTTGTGGTTAGGAAAGGGTTAGGGTTAGGGTTAAATTAGACTGTGTTAAGGTTTCGGTTAGGGTTAAGATTAGTGTTATTGTTAGGTTTAGGGTTAGATTAGTGTTAGGATTAGGGTTAGGGTTTGTGTTAGGTTTAGGCTTAGGGTTAGTGTTAGGTTTAGGTTAAGGGTTTGGTTAGGGTTAGGGTTTTTGTTAGTGTTAGGTTTAGGTTAAGGGTTTGGTTAGGGTTAGGGTTTTTGTTAGTGTTAGGGTTAGGTTTAGGGTTAGCGTTAGTGTTTGGGTTGGGTAATACTTAGGTTTAGGCTTAGTGTTTGTGTTAGGGTTAGAATTAGTGTTAGGTTTAGGGTTTGTGTTAGGGTTATTGTTAGGAGTAGGACCAAGGTTTAGTGTTAGAGTTAGGGTTAAATTAGGGTTAGGGTTAGTGTTAGGGTTAAAGTTATGGTTAGGGTTAGGATTTCTGTTAGGATTAGGAATAGAATTAGTTTTAGTGTTACTGTTAGTTTTATGGATAGTCTTTCAGTTAGGGTTAGGCTTAATGTTATGTTTAGGTTTGTGGTTCGTGTTAGGGTTACCTTTATGGTTAGTGTTATGGTAAGTGTTAGGATTAAGATTAGGGTTACGGTTATGTAAGGCATAGCATTATGGTTAGCTTAGGGTATGGGTTATGGTTTGGGTTAGGGTTTGTGTTTGGGTTAGGGTTAGGTTAGGGATAGAGTTAGGCTTAAGGTTAGTTTTAGAGGGAGGGTTAGAATTTGTGTTAGGGTTATGTTTAGGTTAGGGTTATGTTTTGTTTTAGGGTTAGGGTTAGGTTAGGTTTAGGTTTCTGATTAAAATTATAGTTAGGGTTAGGGATGCAGTTAGTTTTAGTGTTAGGGTTAGGGTTAGGATCAGTGCTTGTGTTAGGGATTGGGTTAGTTTTTATATTAGGTTTAGGGTTAGGGTTAGGGTTAGTGTTATGTTTAGTATTAGGGTTTGTGTCAGGGTTGTGGTTAATGTTAGGGTTGGGATAACAATTAGGATTAACTTTAGGTTTAGGGTTAAGGTTATGGTTAGTTTTATGGTTTCAGTTACGGTTAGGGTTTGTGTTACATTTTTGGTTAGATTTAGGGTTAGTGTTAGGGTTAGCATTAGGGTTAGGTTTAGGGTTAGTGTTAGGTTTAGCATTTATCTTTGGGTTAGGGTTATGGTTAAATGTTGTGTTAGGGTTGGTGTTAGGGTTAGGATTATGGTAATGGTTAGGGTTAGTATTAGGGTTAGGGTTAGTGTTATGTTTAAAGTTAGGGTTAGGGTTAGGGTTGGTGATAGGGTTAGTATTAGTGTTATCGTTAGATTTAGGTTTATGATTACTGGTAGGGTTAGCATTTGGGTTAGGTTTAGTGTTACTTTTAGGGTTATTATTAGGATTATGGTTAGTGTCAGGGTTAGGGTTATGTTTAGGGTTAGGTTTAGTGTTAGTATTAGGGCTTGAGTTAGCAAGAAGTTTAAGGGTATTTATATTTTTAGGGTTATGGTTCAGGTTAGGTTTAGAGTAATGGATACGTTAGGTTTAATGATAGTGCTAGGGTCAGGCTGAGGATTAGCATTAGGGTTTAGGTTAAGGTTTGGTAATGGATAGGTTTAGAGCAAGGGTTAGGGCTGGGTTTAAGGTTAGAGTTAGTGCTAGGGATTGGATTAGGTTTAGGTTTAGTGCAAGGATTACAGTTAGCATTAGGTTTAGGGTAAGTGTTAGGGATAGTTTTAGAGTTTGAGTTAGGGTTATAGCTAGGGTTGGGTCTTGGATTAGGGCTATGTTTTTGGTTACATTAGGGATCTTCTTAGGGATACTGTAATGTAAGAAATAAGGTTACAGTTAGGGCTAGTTTTATGGGTACATTTAGGACTGAGTCCAGTTTTAAAATTAGGTTTAGGTTTAGGGTGATGTTTTTAACTAGGATTAGTGTTAGTGTCTGAGTCAGGGTCAAGGTTCATTTTATGGATAGGGATAGGTCTCAAATTAAGAGTAGGCTTAGGGCTAGATATAGGGTTAGGATTTATTTTAGGTTAAGGTTTAGAGGTAGTCCTATGGCTCGCTTTTGTTTTATGACTAAAGCTAAAGTTAAGGGTAGTTTTATGATAAGCATTAGTGTTATTGCTACTGATGGGGTGAGTTTAGGCTGCAGAATAGGTTTGGAGTTATGGTTAATTCTAGGGTTAGGGCTATGGCTAGTGTTAGAGCTAAGATTAGGGCTAGTGTTTGGGCTATGGTAAATGATGGGTTAGAACTAGGAATATGGCTATGTCAAGAGTTGGATTTAGTATTAGGGCTATAGTTTGGGTTAGGGTTAGGTCTAAATTAGGGCTAGGAATGGGTCTAGGCTTAGTGTTAGGCATAGGCTTAGGATTAGGGCTATATTTATGGTTAGGTTTAGGGTTAGGTTTAGGGGAAGGGCTGCCTGTTTTATTTCCACCTCTTTTTCCATTTACCCATAGGTGACAAAATGAAGTGAAACCATAAAATGCAATACGTTCATGATAGTGAACCATTGAATTGAGAAGAACATACCTTGGGAGCATACTAAGGCTACATAAAAGATGACTCCTGCCCACTATCAAAGAAATTTGAAAAAAACTAACTCTCACCCATCATTACCTCTAACCCTACCACTAGCTGTAACCCTAAACCTAACTTTAACCCTAACCTGATTAGAGAACCATTGATCCTAGAATTCCCGCCCTTGGGGAGCCTTGTGGAGCAAGCTAAGTAATGAATGCTATGCAACATCTAATGAATCTGACAAAAAAATATGGGAGGTATTTCTGTACATGCATATTTTCCTGTATTCTCTTAAAGGGCTCTCAGATTAAGTTGTTTTTGCATGCTTAAGCATAGGCCTACTTTTACAAAATCATACCAGAGTCCATACAGAGAACTGATGGAGTCTGTGAAGTTTCAAGCAGCTAGCACCAAACCTGTTTGATTTTCAACTCCATTAACTTTCCCCAATAGGTCAAAATTAAGTGAAATCTTAAAATACAAAATGTTGCTGACAGCGAACCAGTGAATGGAGAAGGCCTAAGCCTGGGGAACAGAGTAAACTTAGCTAAAAGATAAATCCTTCCAAGTATTAAAGAATTTTGAATAAAACTAACTCTAAAAGTAACACTAGCTCTAACCCTAGCTCTTTCCCTAACCCCAAAATTTTATGAAACCTTTGACCATAGAATTTCCAAACTTGGGCAGCCTAATGGGGAAAGCTAAGGGATGAATGCTGCACAGTATCAAAGAAATATGTCCAAAAAGTTGATGGAGTGTATCAGTACATGCATATTTCTCTTTTATCTCCTAAAGGTCTCTTGAATAAAGTTCTTTTTATATGCTACAGCTTAGGCCTACTGTCACAAGAACAAACCAGAGATTGTTCACAGAGAATTGTTGGAGTGTGAAGTTTCAAGCAGCTAGCACCAACGCCTTTTGATTTCCAGCTCCATTTCCATTTGCCTGAATAGGACAAAATGAACTGAAACTTTAAAATACAAACTGTTCCTTACAGTGAACCATTGAACCTAGGAGGCCCAAACTTGTGGAGTATAGTAAGAACATGAGAAAAATGAATCCTGCCCAGTATCAAAGAAATTTCAACAAAACTAACTCTAATCCTGATACTAGCTCTAATACTAGCCCTAACACCATCCTTAACACAAACCCTAACCTGTTTGAAAAACTGTTGATCCTAGAAGTCACAAATGTGGGAAGCCTAGGGGGCTAAGCTATCAGATGAATCCTATGCAGTATCAAAAAATATGACCAAATAATTGAGGTGGTATTTCAGTTCATGCATATTTCTCTGTTTTCTGCTAAAGTGCTCTCAGAAAAAGTTGTTTTTGCCATCTTCATCTTAGGGATACATTCACAAGGAACAAACCAGAGAGTTCCCACAGAGAACTGATTCAGTGTTTGAAGTTTGAAGCAGCTAGCACCAACCCGGTTTGATTTCAACCTCCATTTTCATTTAACTGTATAGGTCAATATGAAGTAAAACCTTAAAATACATAGTGTCCCTGTTAGCGAACCATTGATATGAGAAGGCCCAAACCTGAGGAGCATATTAAGGCTAGGAGTCATATTAAGATGACTCCTTCCAAGTATCAAAGAAATTTTTACAAAACTTACTCTCACCCTAACACTACATCTAACACTAGCTCTAACCCCAAA
The DNA here is from genome assembly GCF_001458135.2 of Marmota marmota marmota. Lineage (NCBI taxonomy): Eukaryota > Metazoa > Chordata > Mammalia > Rodentia > Sciuridae > Marmota > Marmota marmota. Next base: position 164,178 of record NW_026005868.1, on the reverse strand, counting down.
CCTAAAACTAACCCTAACGTGATTACAGAACCATTGATCCTAGGAGTCCCACACTTGGAGAGCTTTGTGGGGCAAGCTAAATAAAGAATCCTACTCAGTATCAAACAAATCTGACAAAATAATTAGGGGAGGAATTTCAGTGCATTCATATCCCTGCTTTCTCCTAAAGGACTCTCAGATAAAGTTGTTTTTGCATGCTTCAGCTTTGGCCTACACTCACAAAGAACATACCAGAGTGTCCCCACAAAGAATTCAGGCTGTGTGTGCAATTTCAAACAGCTAGCATAAACCTTGTTTGATTTCCAGGTCCATTTACATTTACTCGTATAGGTCCAAATGAAGGAAAATGAAAATATTACTTGTTCTGGACAACAAAACTTTGAACCAAAAGCCTAAACCTGGGAAACTGAGTAAGGTTAGTTAAAGATAAATCTTGAATTGTGTCAAAGAAATTTGAATAAATTACTAACCCTAATAATACCTGTAAACTTAGCCCTTATCCTAAACCTAAACATTAACATAGCCCTATCCCTAACCCTAACTTTAAACCTAATTTTAACTGTAACCATTGGCCAAACCCTACCTCTAACTCTATCCATTTCCATAACTCTAAACCTAACCCTAATGCTAAACTTAGCCCTAACCCTAACATTTACCCTACCTGCTCTAACCCTACCCATCACCCTAGCCCTACATCTAGCTCCTACCATAACACTTACGCTAAACCTAACCCTAACCCTAGGCCTAACCATAATCCTCACCCTAACCATAACACTAGCCCTAATCCTAACCATAAAAGTAGCCCTAACCCTAGCTGCAATCCTATCTTTTACCCAAAACTTAAGCCTAACCTAAATGCTAACAATAGGACTAAACCTAACTGTATAGAAATTCCTTAGGCTATCCAAAACCCTAAATCTAACCTGAACCCTAAATCTAACCATATCCATTACTCTAAACTCAATGCTAATTTGAGCCTTAACCCTAAACTTTAACTAAAACCAATTCTTAATCCTGATCCTGACCATAATAATACACTTAGCTCTAAACCTGTCCTTTACCCTAAACCTAAACCTTACAGTAGACCTATTCATAACCAAACCCTACAACTACCCTTAACTGTAATGCTAGACCTGACATTAGTCCTAGCCTTAATCCTAGCCCTAGTCCTAACCCAAACCCTCATCTGAGCCATAAACATAGCCTTAATCCTAACCTTCACCCTAACCCTAAATGAAGACCTAATCCTAATTATATCCCCAGCCCTAACCTTAACTCCGACAATATCCATTACCCTAAACATAACCCTTATCCTAATGCTAACCCTAGGATTAACTCTAACCCTATCACTATCCCCAAAACTATCAATTACCCTAAACCTAACCTGAACCCTAAACCTAACCCTATCTTTACCCTAACACTAACCCTAACTCTAATTCAAGCCATAACCATAAACTCAAAGCTAAACCAAGCCCTATCACTGCCCTGGCCCTAATAATTCCACTAGCTCTAAACCTGACTCTTACTCTATACCTAATCCTTACAATAGACCTAGCCCTAAAACTTTCCCTAAAACTATCCCTAACTTTAACCCTAGACCTGACATTAGCCCTAGCCATAATTCTAGCCCTAACCCTAACACAAACCCTAGCCCTTATCCTAGCCCTAAACATAGCCTTAATCACAATCCTAACCCAAACTCTAGGCCTAACTCTGACACTAACCCTAGCCCTAATCTTAGCCCTAATTTAGTCCTATCCCTAACACTAGTCCTAAGACTAACTCTAACTCTCAAATTAGACCTTTCACTAGTTCTAAACTTATCCCTTACTGTAACCATAACCCTTGCCCTATCCTTTGCCCTAGCACTAACCTTTGATAAAACTTAACTCTAAAACAAGCCCTAACCCAAGAATAAGCCAAACCCTAACACTAGCCCAAACCATACACTAATTCTATAATTTCCCTAGCCCTAGCCCTAAAACAAAACCTAGCTATAGCTATAATTCTAAACCCTAACCTAATCTAAACCCTAAATTTAAACCTAGCCCTAACCCTAGCCCTAATATGAGTTGTAAGCCAAACCCTTAAATTAACCCTGAACCTGACACTGACCCTAACACTACTAGCTCTAAACATTATCCTAACTCTAAACCTAACCCTAACACTAACTCTAGCCCTAAAACCCTAAAACTAGCCCTAAACATCACCCTAGTACTTACACTAGTCATAACCTTAACCCTATCTCTAACTTAACCCTAAACCTAGCCCTAATCCTAGCTTAAACATTAGCCCTATTTGTAACTCTAAACCTAGCCATAAACCGATCTCTAACTCTATCAATTACCATAACCAATACCATAACCCTAATGCTAACCCTAGCCATGTACCCTAATCTTAACCCAATCTATTACCCTGAACATAAACTTAACCCTATAATTACCCTAACCCTAACACTAACACTAATCCAAGCCCTAACTTTAAACCTTAGCCTATCCCAAACCCTAACCCTGATCTTGACCCTAATAAAACCCCTACCTCTAAACTTGAACATAACCCTACACCTAACCCTTACCCTAGATGTAGTCATAATCCTAACCCTAAAACTATCTTCATCCTAATTCTGGACCTGAAATTAGCCCTAGCCCTAATCCTATTTCTAAACCTAAAACAAACCCTAGCCCTCATCCTAGCCCTAAACCTGGCTTTAATCATAACCCTAAACTTACCCTACCCCTAACACAAATTGTAACCCTCACACTCCTGTATACCTAGATATAATGCCATCACGTATCCTAAACTTAATCCTAACCCTAACCCAAACTCTAGGCTTAAGCCAAACAATGAACCTAGCCATAATCTTGGCACTAATTTATCCCTATCTCTAACCCTAACATTAACCCTAGCCCTAAGACTCACTCTAACTCTCATATTATACCTATCCCTAGTTCTAACCCTATCCCTTACCATAACCCTATTTCTCGCGCTAACCCTTGCCCTATCCTTAGTCCCAGCCCTAACCCTAGATCTAACTCTAACTCCAAATCTAACCCAACCCTAAGCCTAAACTTAACACTTACACTATCCCTAAAACTAACCCTAGGACTAAACCAAAACCAAGCAATAGCCCTAAACCTAAACATTAACTGAAACTAAAACCTAACACTAAACCTAGACCTATCCCTAGCCCTAATTCGAGTTCTAACATTAACTTTAAAACTAACACTGACCCTGACTCATATCTTAACACTCAACCTACATCTAAACACCGCCTACACCTTAAACCAAATGCTAAGAATAACCCTAACAATAATTTGAGTCCTATCCCTAACCCTAAAACGAACCCTGACCTGACTCTTATCCTAACACAAACCCTACCTATAAATATCACCCTAAACTTAAACCTAACCCTAACACTAAACCTATAACTATAACACTAATACTAACCTAATTTTAACCCTAGTTCTTACATTAGCCATGGCCCTCATCCTATCCCTAACCTTAACACAAACACTAGCCCTAATCTGAGCCCTAAACCTAAATTTAACCCTAAATCTAACCCTTACTATAGCCTTAAACCTAGTTCTAAACCAATCCCCTACCCTAAGCAAAACCCTAAACCGAAGGGTAACCTTAGACCTATTCCCTAATCTTTAGGCTAACCAAAACCCTAACTCTATTAATAGCCCTAACCCTAGCTCTCATTCTAGCTCTAACCCTTTCCCAAAGTCTAAACCTAACCATGATCCTTATACTGACCCTACCACTAATCCTAAATCTAACTCTAACTCTAACCAAAAACCTATGGTAATCCTATCCCTAGACCTAACCCTGAAGCTAACTCCCAGCCTAGTTCTAACCATAGACCAGAACCTAACCCTTATGCTAAAAATAACCCTAAATATAATCCTAGTTCTAACCCTCACGCTAATCCTAACTCAAGACCTAATCCTAACCATAATCCTAGCCATAACCTTAACTCTAACTGTATCCATTACCCTAAACTTTACCCTTATGCTAGTGTAAAAATTGGTCTAACCCTAACCCTATCACTATCCCCCAAACTGTCAATTATCCAACCTAACCTGAACCCTAAACCTAACCTTATCATTACACTAATGCTAACTCTAATACTAATTCAAGCCCTAACCCTAAACTCAAACCTAAACCAAAGCCCAAGACTGACCCTGACATTAATAATTCCCCTAGATCTAAACCTGACTATTACCCTATACCTAACCCTTACACTAGACTTAGCCATAAACCTAACCCTAAACTATCCCTAACCATAACCCTAGACCTGAATTTAGCCCTAGCCTTAATCCTAGCCCTAAACTAGTCATTATCCTAGCCCTAAACATAGCCTTAATTATAAACTTAACCCTAACTCTAGGCCTAACCCTAACACTAACCATAGCAGTAATCTTAGCCCTAATTTAGCCCTATCCCTAACCCTATCCCTAACCCTAAACCTAACCCTAGCCCAAAGACTAACTCTAACTCTCACCCTAGCCCTAACTCTAGTTCTAACCCTATACTTTACTGGAAGCCTAATCCTGGCCTGAACCCTAGGTCTAAATCTAGCCCTATTCATATCCCTGGCAATAACCCTAGATCTACCCTAACTCTAAATCTAACCCTAAATATAAGCCTAAGCCTAAACCTTACCCTAGCCCTAACCCTAAGGCTAATCCTAAAACTAGCCCTAACCGTGGCCCTATCTCTAAAACTAAACCAAGCCATAGACCTAACCCTAATCCTTAACATAAACTAAGCCCTAATCCTACACCTAGGCTTTAGTGTTGGGGTAACAGTAAGATTTAGAGTTAGGGTTTGTGTTAGCGTTAGGGTTATGGTTATGGATAGGGTTAGGGTTATGGTTACTGTTAGGTGTAGGGTTAGGCTTAGGGTTAGTGTTATGTTTAGCGTTTGGGTTAGGTTTAGAAATAGTGTTAGGGTTAGCATTAGGGTTAGGGTTTCTCTTAGTCTTAGGGTAAACTTTAAGGTTAATGTTAGGTTGAGGGTTAGATTTAGGGTTAGTGTTAGGTTTAGGTTAGTGTTAGGGTTAGTGTTAGTGTTAGGTTTAGGGTTAAGGTTAGTGTTAGGATTAGGGTTAGGGTTTGTGTTAGGTTTAGGGTTTATGCTAGGGTTAGGTTTAAGGTAAGTGTTAGGTTACATTTAAGGTATGATTAGGGTTAAGGATAGGGTTACTGTTAGTGTTAGGGTAAGCTTTAGGGTTCGGGTTAGGTTTAGGGTTAGTGTTAGGTTTAGTGCTTGTGTTAGGGTTAGCATTAGGTTTAGGATTAGTGATAGGGTTAGGGTTAGGGTAAGGGTTAGTTTAAGTGTTAGTGTTAGGGTTAGGGTTAAGGTTCATGTTAGGGTTAGGGTTTTGTTTAGTGTTAGTGTCAGAGTTAGGGTTAGGGTTAGGGTTAGCAATAGTGTTAGGGTTAGAGATGTTTAGGTTTAGCAATAGTGTTAGGATTAGAGATGTTTAGGGTTATGGTTAGAGTTTGGGTTAGGTTTAGTGTTAGGGTTTTGGTTACCATTAGGTTTAGGGTTAGTGTTAGGGTTAGGATTAGGGTTAGTTTTAGGCTTAATGTTAGGGTTAGGGTTAATATAAAGTTAGGCTTACAGTTCGGATTAGTGTTAAGGTTAGAGTTAGGGTTAAGTTTTTTGTTAGGGTTAGGGTTTGTGCTAGGGTTAGGATTAAGGTAAGTGTTAGGTTATGTTTAAAGTACGATTAGAGTTAAGGTTAGGGTTACTGTTAGTGTTAGGGTAAGCATTAGGGTTAGGGTTAGGTTTAGGGTTAGTGTTAGGTTTAGTGTTTGTGTTATTGTTAGCATTAGGTTTAGGATTAGTGATAGGGTTAGGTTTAGGGTTAATTTTAGTGTTAGGGTTAGGATTAGTGTTAAGGTTAAGGTTCATGTTAGGTTTAGGGTTTGGTTTAGTGTTAGTGTTAGAGTTAGGGTTAGTAATAATGTTAGGGTTCGGGATTTTTAGGGTTAGAAATAGTGTTAGGATTAGGGATGTTTAGGGTTATGGTTAGGGTTAGGTTTAGGTTTAGTTTTATGGTTTAGGTTACCATTAGGTTTAGGGTTAGTGTTAGGGTTAGGATTAGGTTTAGTTTTAGGCTTAGTATTAGGGTAGTGTTAGTATAAATGTTAGGCTTAGAGTACGGATTATGTTTAGGGTTAGAGTTATGGTTAGGATTAGTGTTAGGGTTAGGGTTAGTGTTAATATTAGGATAAGGGTTAGGTTTAGGGTTAGTGTTAGGGTTAAGTTTAGTTTTCATGTTAGGGTTATGGTTAGGGTGAGTTTTAGGTTTAGGTTTAGGGTTAGGGTTAGGATTAGGTTTAGTGTTAGTGATTGGGTTAGTGTTAGGGTTAGGGTTGTGGATAGTGTTAAGGTTAGGGATAGGTTTAAGATTAATGTTAGGCATAGGGTGAGGGTCCATGTTAGGGTTAGGTTTAGGGTTACGGTTAGTCTTAGGATTAGGTGTAGGGTAAATGTAAGGGTTAGGGTTACAGTTACTGATAGAGTTAGTGTAAGTGTTAGGGTTAGTGTTAGGGTTAGGGTTAGGGTTAGTGTTAGTGTTAGGGTTTGTGTTAGAATTAGAGTTAGGTTTAGTTTTAGGGTTAGGGTTAGTATTAGGATTAGTATTACAGTAAGAGATAGGGTTAGGTTTAGTTTTAGGTTTAGGGTTATTGTTTGTGTTAGTGTTAAGGTTAGGGTAAGACTTAGTGTTTGTGGTAGGTTTAGGGTTAGCATTAGGGTTAGCATTAGGGTTAGGGTTAGTGATAGGGTTAAGGTTAGGGTTACGTTTAGGGTTATGGTTAGGGATAGGTTTTCTCTTAGGGTTAGTGTTATGGTTAAGGGTAGAGTTAGGGTTAGTGTTCAGCTTAGGGTAAGGTTTAGGATAAGGTTAAGGATTAGGGTTAGGTTTAGTATTAGGGATAGGGTTAGGGTTATTGTTAGGGTTAGGGTTAGGGTTAATGTTAAGATTAGGGGTAGTGTTTTTTGTTAGGGTTAGGGTTTGTGTTAGTGTTAGGTTTAGGGTAAGTGTTCAGTTAGGTTTAAGGTTAGGGTTAGTGTTAGTGTTAGGGTTATAGGTATGATTAGGTTTAGGTTTAGGGTTAGTATTATGGTTAGTGTTGGATTAGGTTTAGGGTTAGGTTTAGAGTAAGAATTTGTGTTTGGGTTTGTGTTAGGATTAGGGTAAGGTTAGGGATAGGGTTAGGGTTACCAGTAGGATTAAGTTATGTGTTAGGATTAGTGTTAGTGTTAGGGTTTGCGTTAGGGTTAGTGCAAGGGTTAGGGTCACCATTAAGGTTAGGGCTAGTGTTAGGGTTAGAATTAGGGTTAATGTTAGTGTTAGGGTTACTGGTAGGTTTAGGGTTAGTGTTAGGGTTAGGGTTAGGGTTAGGGTTAGTGTTAGGTTTAGGGTTAGTGTTAGCGTTAGTGTTAAGGTTCATCATAGTTTTAGGTTTAGAGTAAGAGTTAGGATTAATAACTGTTAACATTATTGTAAGTGTTAGGGTTAAAGTTAAAATTAGGTTTAGGGTTAGTGTTACAGTTATGGTTAGGGTTAGGGATAGTGTTAGGGTTAGGGTTAAGTTTAATGTTAGGAAACGGGATACAGTTGGGGTTAGTGTTAGGGTTAGGGTTAGGGTTTGAGTTAGGGTTAGGGTTTAGTTTATGCTTAGGGCTAGGGTTATGGTTAGGATTAGAGTTTGGGTTAGGGTTACTGTTAGTGTTAAACTTTGTGTTAGAGTTAGTGTTAGGGTTAGGTTTATGGTTACGTATAGTGTTAGGGTTAGCTTTAGGGATATGTTTAGGTTTAGTGTTACGGTTAGGGTGAAGGTTATTTTTATGGTTAGGTTACTGTTAGGATTAGGGTTAGGGTTTATGTTAGCATTAGGTTTAGCATGAATTTTAAGGGTAGGCTTAGGTTTAGGTTTGGTGTTAGTGTTTGGGTTAAGTTTAAGATTAGGGTTAAGGATAGTGTTAGTTTTTGTAATAGGTTTCGAGTTAGTTTAAGGGTTAGGGTTATGGTTAGTGTTATGCTTAGGGTTAGGGTTAGTGTTAGTGTTAGGTTTATGGTTATGTTTAGTGTTAGCCTAAGTGTTAGGGTTAGGGTTAGGCTTAGAATTAGTGTGGGGGTTAGGGTTAGGATTAGGGTAAGTTTTAAAGTTAGGGTTGGATTTAGGTTTAGGGTTAGTGTTAGGTTTAGTATTAGGGTTAGGGTGAGGGTTTGTTTAAGGTTAGAGTTAGGATTTAAGTTAAGTTTAGTGATAGGGTTAGTGTTAGGTTTAGGTTTTGCGTTAGCGTTAGTGTTAGGGTTAGATTTAGGGTCAAGGTTAGAGTTGGGTTAGGGTTAGGGTTAGTGTTAGGGTTATGGTTAGGTTTAAATTAGGGTTAGGGTTAGAGTTATTGTTATACTTAGGGTTAGGATTAAGAATAGGGTTAGTGTTAGGGTTAGCATTAGGGTTAGGTTTAGGGTTAGAGTTAGCATTAGGCTTAGGTTTAGGGTTAGTTTTAGGTTTAGTGTTACTGTTAGGGTTAGTGATAGTGTAAGTTTTATGATTAAATTAGGTTTGGTGTTAGCATTAGGGGTATTGTAAGGTTTAGGGTTAGGTTTAATGTTCAAGTTAGGGTAAGGTTTAGAGTTAGGTTTACTGTTATGTTTAGGGTTAGGGTTAGGGTTAGTGTTATGGCTAGGCTTTGGGTTAAAGTTAGGGTTAGGGTTAGTGATAGGGTTAGTGTTAGGGTTTGTGTTATGGTTAGGGATAGTATTAGGGTTAGGTTACAGTTAGGATTAGAATTAGGGTTAAGATTTGTGTTAGGGTTAGTGTTAGATTTAGTGTTAGGTTTAGGGTTATGTTTTGTGTTTAGGCTAGGTTTAGAATTAGTGTTAGTGTTAGGGTTATGGTTAGAATTAGGGTTAGTGTTAGGATTAGTAGTTGAGTTAAAGTTTACATTACAGTTTGTGTTAGGGTTGGGGTTAGTGTTATGGTTAGTTTTAGTGTTAGTGTTAGGATTAGTATTATTGATTGGGTTAGGGTTATTGTTAGGGTTACGTTTAAGATTAATGTTAGGGTTAGGGTTCTGGTTCTTTTTAGGGTTAGGGTTAGAGTTAGTGTTAATGTTAGGGTTAGGGTTAGGGTTACTGTTAGGGTCAGTTTTAGGGTTAGGGTTAGTGTTATGGTTAGTGTTAGGATTAGGGTTAAGTTTCATCATAGTGTTAGGGTTAGAGTAAGAGTTATGATTAATGTTAGGGGTAAGGTTAGACTTAGTGTTAGGGTTAGGTTTAGGGTTAGTTTTATCTTAGAGTTTGGGTTAGGGTTCATGTAAGTTTTATGGTTAGTGATGGGGTTTGTGTTAGGTTAAGGTTAGTGATAGGGTTTGTGTTAAGTTTAGGTTTATGGTAAGTGTTAGATTAGGTTTAGCATTAGCGTTAGGTTTAGAGTTAGAGTTAGGTTTAGCATTAGGGTTAGAATTAGGGTTAGTTCTATGGTTAGTGATAGGGTAAGGGTTAGTGTTACGTTTAGGGTCATGGCTAGGGTTAGGTTTTGTCTTAGGGTTAGTGTTATGTTTAAGGTTAGAGTTAGGGTAAGTGTTCAGGTTAGGGTAAGTTTTAGGGTTAGGTTAAGGGTTAGTATTAGTTTTTTGTTAGGGTAATTTTTATAGACAGGGTTAGGGATAGTGTTAGCGTTAGGGTTTGGATTCAGGTAAGGGTTATGGTACAGGTTAATGTTAGAGTTAGGGTTAGGGTTAGGGTTAGTTTTAGGGTAAGAGATAGGATTAATGTTAGGGTTAGGGGTTGTGTTAGGGTTAGGTTTAAGTTTAGGGTTTGGGATATGGATAGGGTTAGGGTTAGAATTAGGATTAGGTTAGGGTTAGTGTAAGTGTTAGGGTTACGGTTAGGGTTACTGTGAGTGTTAGGTTTAGGGTTAGGGTTAGGTTTAGTGTTAGGGTTAGGGTTAATTTTAGGAGTAGAATTAGTGATAAATTTAGGGTTAAGTTTAAGTTTAGGGTGAGGTTATGGTTAGTGTTAGCCTAAGAGTTAGGGTTAAAGTTAGAGTTAGGTATAATGTTAGGTTTCGGAATAGGTTTAGGGTTAGTGCTAGGGTTAGGTTTAAATTTAGGATTAGTGTTATGGGTACAGTTAGGGTTAGGTTTAGGGTTAGTGTTAGGGTTAGGGTTTGTGTTAAGTTTATTTTAGGGTAAGTGTTAGAATAGGTTTATGGGTAGGATTAGGGTTAAGGTTAGGGTTAGTGTAAGTGTTAGGGTGTGCCTTAGGGTTAGGGTTAGTGTTTGGGTTTGGGTTTGTGTTAGTGTTATTATTAGCGTTAGCATTAGATTTAGGATTAGTAATAGGGTTAGGGTTACGGTTAGTTTTAGTGTTAATGTTAGGGTTAGGGTTCATGTTAGGGTTATGGTAAGAGTTAGTGTTAGATTAGGGTTAGGGTTAGGTTTAGTTATAGTTAGGGTTAGAGTTAGTGTTAGTGTTAGGGTTAGGGTTAGGGTTAGGGTTATTGCTAGGGTTAGGGTTAGGTTTAGTGTTAGGGTATGGATTAGTGTTAGGATTAGTTTTAGTGTCCGGGTTAGGGTTTCAGGTAGGGTTAGGGTTTCATTTAGGGTTAAGGCTAGAGTTATGGTTAAGATTAGGTTTAGGGTTAGGGTTAGGGTTAATGTTAAACTTTTTGTTAGATTTAATGTTAGGTTAATGTTAGGATTAGGTATATGGTTACAGTTAGTGTTAGGGTTGGAGTTAGGGATAATTTTAGGGTTAGTGTTAGGTTTAGGGTGTGGGTTATGTTTGGAGTTTGGGTTAGTGTTAGAGATAGGGTTAGGTTTCATGTTAGGGTTACACTTAACGTGAGTGTTAGGGTTAGGGTTAGTTTTAGGTTTGGTGTTAGTTTTTTGGTTTGGTTTAGGGTTATGGTTAAGGATAGTGTTAGTGTTACTGATAGGTTTAGAGTTAGTGTTAGGGTTAGGGTTATGTGTAGTGTTATGGTTAGGGTTAGATATAGGTTTAGGGTTAGTCTTAGTGTTAGTTTCAGGGTTATGGTTAGTGTTAGCCTAAGGGTTAGGGTTAGAGTTAGGGTTAGGATTAGTGTTGGTGTTAGGGTTACAATTAGGGTTAGTTTTAATTTAGGGTTGTATTTAGGGTTACAGTTAGTGTTAGGTTTAGTGTTATGGTTAGGGTTAGGGTTTGTGTTAGAGTTAAGGTTAGTGTTAGTGTTAGGTTTAGGTTTATGGTTAAGATTATCATTAGTGTTAGGATTATTGTTAGTTTTCAGATTTAATTAGGTTTAGTGTTAGGGTTAGTGTTAGAGTTAGTTTTAGTGTTAGGGTTAGAATTAGTGTTATTGATTTGGTTAGGGTTAGGGTTAGGGTTAGGGTTATATTTAGGGTTAGTGTTAGGGTTCTGGTTCATCTTAGGGTTAGGGTTAGGGTTAGTTTTAGTGTTAGGTTTAGGGTTAGTGTTAGGGTTAGGGTTATGTTTCATCTTAGGATTAGGGCTAGGGTTAGTTTTAGTGTTAGGGTTAGGGTTAGTGTTAGGGTTAGTTTTAGGGTTAAGATTAGTGTTATGGTTATGATTAGGGTTATGCTTAGGTTTAGGTTTAGGGTTGGGTTCAGGAAAGAATTTAGGGTAAGTGTTAATGTTAGTGTTTAGTTTAGCTTTAGTGTAACAAATAGGGATAGGGTTAGGCTTGGGGTTAGTGTTAGAGTTAGGGTTAGATTTAGGGTAGTGTTATGGTAAGGGTTAGTGCCGCAGTCTGGCTGGGCACAATCAGGAGCCACTTGTCAAAAGAAACTAACTTTATTTTTAGAACCACACACGCCAAACAAAACAGCCTCTCAGGAAAAATCCTCAGAGCCTCAACTGCCACCACCGGCTTTCCACAAGCCTCTCTCTCCCACACAAGCCTCTCTCCACCTCCCACAATCCTCCTGCTCTTGAGGCCGATTGGCATGGGTCCACGTGGGCGGAGCCAAAAAAAAGTCCCCCAATGAGCAGCTCCGTGGTCTGAAAGGGCAGGGAAACAGTCCAATGAGCATCACCGCAGAGGAGCCAATCAGCTAGATGTTGCTGGGGCCGAGGAGCCAATCAGCTAGATGTTGCTGGGGCCGCTGTGAGCCAATCATCAGCCGGCAGCTGGAAGTTTGCTGGCAGCTGGAAGTTTGCTGGGGCCCCTTTGGCTGTGGCTCTCAACAGGTTAGGATTTGGGTTATTTTAAGTGTTAAGGTTAGTTTAAGAGTTAGGTTTTGTGTTAGGGTTAGGGTTAGATTGAGAGTTAGGTTTAGGGTTAGGGTTATTGTTAGGGTAAGGTTTAGGATAAGGGTTAGGGTAAGTGTAAGGGTTAGTTTAAGAGTTAGGTTTAGGGTTACAGGTTATGGTTAGTTTTAGGGTAAGTGTTAGGGGTGGTGTTAGGGTTAGGTTTAGGTTTAGGGTTACGGATATTGATAGGATAATTGTTAGAATTAAGGTTAGGTATATGGATAGGATTAGGGTTAGAATTAGGGTTTGGGATATGGATAGGATTAGGGTTAGAATTAGGGTTTGGGATATGGATAGGATTAGAGTTAGAATTAGGGTTAGGTTAGGGTTAGGGTAAGTGTTAGGTTACAGTTAGGGTTACTGTGAGTGTTAGGTTTAGGGTTAGGGTTAGAGTTAGTTTTAGGTTTAGGGTTAGTGTTACGTTTAGGCTTACGTTTAAGTTTAGGGTCATTGATAGGCTTAGATTTGGAGTTAGGGTTATTGTTAGAGTCAGGGTTAGGGTTAAGGTTAAATTTAGGTTTAGGATTAAATTTATTTTTATTTAAGGATTAGGGTTACGGTTATGGTTATGTTAAATTTAGAATTATGGTTTAGGTTAGGGTTTGTCTTCAGTTTATTGTTAGTGTTAGCATTAGGGTTAGGGTTACTGTTAGGGTTAGGTTTAGAGTTTTGTTTAGGGATAGGTTTTGTTTTAGGGTTAGCGTTAGGTAAAGATTGGGATTACGGTTAGGATTGGCATTAGGGTTAGGTTTAGGGTTAGTGTTAGGGTTAAGGTTATGGTTAGGTTTTGTGTTAGGGTTTGGGTTAGGTTTTGGGTTAGTGTTAAAGTTGTGTTAGGTTTAGGTGTTGAGAGCCACAGCCATGTCGGAATGGCCCCTGGCATTTTGCCAAAAGTAGTGGTTGAGAGGTGACGCCAGTGAGCCATTAGGATGATGACTTTTGAGTTCTCGCAAAGATCCAGTTGAGTTCCGGTTGAGCTCTCCCAGGGATTCCTGAAGAGTTCGCGTTGGTTGGTGGAGTTCTGGTGGAGGGAGTTCCGGTTGGTGTGTGGTCGCTGGAAGGACCCCATGGGTGGCGTTCAGGGGAGTTCAGAAATAAAGTTTGTTCCTGCTTGAGTGGCTCATGATTTATGCCCAGCCAGACTGCGGCAGATTTAGGGTTAGTGTTAGGGTTAGCATTAGGGTTAGGTATCGGGTTAAGGATAGGATTAGCTTTAGGGTTAGGGTTAGTGTTAGGCTTAGTGTTAAGGTAGGGTTAGGTTTAGTGTTAGGTTTTGGGATACGGATAGGGTTAGGGTTAGTGTTAGGGTTAGGTTTATGGTTAGGTTAAGGGTAACAGTAAGTATTAGGTTAGGTTTAGTGGTAGGATGAGGGTTAGGTTTCAAGTTAGTGTTAGGGTTATTGTTAGGGTTAGGGTTAGGTTTGGGTTAGTGTTAGTGTTAGGGTTAGGGTTAGGGTTGGTGTTAGGTTTAGGGTTAGGGTTGGTGTTAGGGTTAGGGTTAGGGTTGGTTTTAGGGTTAGTGTTAGTATTAGGGTTAGGGTTAGGTTTAGTAAAACCTAAAGTTAAAGTTAGGGATATGTTTACATATCAGTTGATGGTTAGTGTTAGGGTTAGGGTTATGGTTACTGTTAGGGTTAGGTTTAGAGTTATGGTTAGGGAAATGATTTGTTTTAGGGTTAGTGTTAGGTAAGGATTGGGATTAAGGTTAGGATTAGCATTAGGGTTAGTGTTTAGGGTTAAGGTTATGGTTAGGTTTGGTGTTAGGGTTTAGGGTTAGTGTTAAAGTTGGTTTAGGTTTAGGGTTAGTATTAGATTTAGTATTAGGGTTAGGTTTCGAGTTAAAGATAGGGTTAGCTTTAGGGTTAGGGTTAGTGTTAGGATTAGTGTTAAGGTAGGGTTAGGTTTAGTGTTAGGGTTTGAGTTACCGATAAGGTTAGGGTTAGTGTTAGGGTTAGGTTTATGGTTAGGTTAAGGGTTACACTAAGTATTAGGTTAGGTTAGTGGTAGGATTAGGGTTAGGGTTCGGGTTACTGTTAGTGTTAGGATTGCTTTAGGGTTATTGTTTGGGTTATTTTTAGGGTTAGGGTTAGTTTTGGGTTAGTGTTAGTGTTAGGGTTAGGGTTTGTGTTAGGTTTAGTGTTAGGGTTCATGGTAGGGTTAGGGTTAGGGTTAGTTTTAGGGTTAGTGTTAGTGTTAGGGTTAGCGTTAAGTTTAGCAATAGTGTTAAGTTTAGGGATATGTTTAGTGTTAGCTTTAGGGTTAGTGTTATGTTTAGGGTTTAGGTTATGGATAGGGTTAATGTTAGGGTTAGCATTAGGGTTGGGTTTGGGTTTCAGGTTAAGGATAGGGTTAGGGTTAGTGTTATGGTTAGTGTTAAGGTTAGAGTTAGGTTTAGTATTAGGTTTCGGGTTACGGATAGTGTTAGGGTTATTGTTAAGGTTAGGTTTATGATTAGGTTAAGGGTTACAGTAAGTGTTGGATTAGGATTAGAGGTACAATTAGGGTTAGGTTTAGGTTTAGTGTTTGTGTTAAGTTTGAGTTAAGGTTAGTGTTAGAGTTATTGTTAAGTTTAAGTTAGGGTTGGGTTAGTGTTAGTGTTAGTATTAGGTTAGGGTTTGTGTAGGGTTAGTGTTAGGGTTAGAATTAGATTTAGGATTAGTGTTAGGCTTAGCGTTAGGGTTTGGGTTAAGGTTGAACTTAGTGTTAGGGATAGTGTTTGGGTTATTTTTAGGGTTAGGGTAGGTTTAGTGTTAGGGTTAGTGTTAGTGTTAGGGTTGGTTTAGGATTAGTGTTAGGGTTATTGTTAAGGTTAGTTTTAGTTATAGGGTTAGGTTTAGAATTAGTATTAGGGTTAGGATTAGGATATTAGTGTTAAGGTTGATATATGGTTAGGTCATGGTAAGTGTTAGGTTTAGGGTTAGGGTTACAGTTACAGATAGATTTGGGGTTAAGTTTAGTGTTAGGGGTAGTTAGTTTTAGGGTTGGGTTAGGTTTAGGGTTTGTGTTAGATTTAGGATAATTGTTTGTGTTAGGTTTAAATTTTTTATAACCCAAACCCAAACTCTAACACTAAACCTAACAATAACTGTAACCTTAACACTAAACTTAACACTAACCATAATCATAACACAAATGCTTACTCTAACCCTAAACCTAACCCTAACCTAACTATAACCATAACCCTAACAGTAACAGTTAACATAATCCTAAAGCTACCCCTTACCCTTACCCTTAACCTAACCCTAACTCTAACCCTAACCGTAACACTAACATAACACTAACATTAACCCTAACCCTAAACCTAACTCTAACCCTCACCCTAAACCAAAACCTAACATTAAATCTAACCCTATCACTAACACAAACCCTAACCCTAATCCAAACCCTAACTCAAAGCTCTCCATAACACTAACCCTAACCATAACCCTAACACTAACCCTACTAAACACTAACCTTAAGCTAACGCTAACTCTAACCCTAATCACAACACTAATCCTAACCCTAAAGCTAACCATCAACCTGACACTAACTCTGAGCCTCACCCTAACCCTAACCTTAAACCTAACACTAACCCTAACCCAGACACTAAATTAAACCTAACCTTGATCCTAAATATAACACTAACCTTAACCCTAATCCTAACCTTAACCCTAACACTAAACCTAACCCTAATCCTAACCCTAACACTAACCCTAACACTAACACTAACACTAAATATAACCCTAACCCTAAACCTATCCCTAACACTAACCCTAACTCCAACGCTAAACCTAAACCTTACACAAACCCTAATCTTAAAACTAAAACGAACCAGAAGTTGAACCCTAACCCTAATGTAAACCAAACCCTAACCCTATCCCTAACACTAGTCTTAAACCTAACCCTATCGTAACCTTAACAATAACCCTAATCCTAACCCTAATACTAACACTAACCCTAACCCTAAACCTAACACTAAATATAACCCTAACCTTAAACCTAACACTAACACTAACCCTAACCCTAAACCTAAACCTAAATCTTACACAAACCCTAACCTTAATCCTAACATGAACAACAAATCTAACCCAAACCCTAATTTAAACCAAAACCTATCCCTAACTCTAGCACTAATCTTAACCCTAACCCTTACCTTAACCCTAACACTAACCCTAAACCTAATATTAACCCTAAAATAACCCAAACCCTAAACCTAACTCTAACCCTAATCCTAAACTCTATCATAACCCTAACCATAACCCTAACCGTAACCCCAACACAAACCCTAACCCTAAAGCTAACACTAAACTAAAAGCTAACCCTTACCCTAACCCTAACCCTAACCCTACAACTAATACTAACTCGAATCTTAACCCAAATCCTAAACCAAAATTTTACCCTAACACTAACACTAACCATAACCCTAATGCTAACACAAACCTAAAACTAACCCTAAGTCTAACCCTAATAGCAACCCTAACCCTAACCCTAACACTCAATGCTAATTTTAAGCCTAACAATAACCCTAAATCTAAGAATAACTCTAACCCTAATCCTAACCCTAACCCTAACACAAAACCTAAAACTAACACAAACCCTAACCCTAACCCTAACGCCAATCCTAACCCTAACCTGAAACCTAACCCTAACCCTAAACTTTACCATTACATTTAAACTAAACTTAACCTTAAACCTAACCATAACACTAACCCTAATCTTAACCCTAAAAGTAACACTAACCCTAACCTTAACCCTAATCCTAACACTTTCTCTAAACCTATCCCTTACCCTAACACTATTCCTAACCCTAACACTAATACTAACAGTAAGCCTAACCCTAAACCTAGCACTAATTCTACCCCTAACCCTAATCCAAACACAAAGCCTAATTCTAACCATAAGACTAACAATAAATCTAACCCTTAAGCTAACAATAACCCTAAATCTAACCCAACCCTAAAGCTAACCCTAACCTATCCCTAAAACTAAGAGTAAACCTAAACCTAAACCTAAACCTAACACTAACCCTAACACTAAATCTAACCCTAAAACAAACTGTAACCATAACCATAACCATAACCTTAACTCTAACCATAATTCTAACCCCAACCCTAGGTAAACCTAACCCTAATCCTAAAGCTAACACGAAACTTAACCAGAACACTAACCCTAATCCTAACACTAACCCTAACATTAACACTAACCCTAACTTAATTGTAACCCTAAACCAAACTCTAACACTAATCCTAATTATAACACTAGTCTTAACCATAATACTAAACCTAAACTTAACACTAAACTTAACTTTATCCCTAACCCTAAGCCTACCACTCACCCTAACCCTTAACCTAAAAGTAACACTAACTCTAATCATAACCTTAACACTAACCCTAAACCTTAACTTAACCCTAACCCTAACACTAACTTTATCCCTAACCCAAAACCTAACACTTACCTTAACAATAACCCTAATCCTAACCTAACTCTAACTGTAACGCAAACCCTAACCTTAACCATTACCCTAGCCCTAAACTAACACTAACACTAACAATAACCTAACACTAACCCTAATCCTAACCCTAACCCTAACTATAACCATAACCCTAAATCTAAACCTATCCCAAACACTAACTCAGACCCTAAAACTTATACTAACGCTAACCCTAACACGGACTCTAACACTAACCCTAACAGTAACCCTAACCCTTACCCTAAACCTAACCCTAACCTTAAACCTAACCATAACACTATCCCTA
Source organism: Marmota marmota marmota (assembly GCF_001458135.2). Classification (NCBI taxonomy): domain Eukaryota; kingdom Metazoa; phylum Chordata; class Mammalia; order Rodentia; family Sciuridae; genus Marmota; species Marmota marmota. The sequence continues at coordinate 146,157 of NW_026005868.1, read as the reverse complement.
ACCCTAACTGTAACCAGAAACCTAATGCTAACCATAATCCTAACCCTAAACCTAACCCTAATCCTAACCATAACTCTAATCCTAACACTAACCCCAACCCTTATCTAACCCTAACAGTAACCCTAAACCTAACAATACCATCAACCCTAACTCTAACCCGAAACCTAACCCTTACCCTGACACTAATCCAAACCCTAATATTATTCCTAAACCTAACCCTTACATTAAAACTAAACCTAAATCTAAACCTTACAAAAACCTAACACTAACCATAACACTAACCCTAAACCTAAACCTAACACTAACCCTAATGCTAACCCTAATACGAAGCCTAAGCCAAACCCCATACCTAACCTAAATACAAACCCTAACCCTATCCTTAACATGAACCTGAAACCAAAACCTAACCCCAACTCTGACACTAATCCTAACCCTAACCCTAACCCTAACCCTAACTTAACCCTAATCCTAACACTAACCCTAACCCAACCCTAAATTACCCTAAACCTAACCCTAACACTAACCGTAACATAAACCATAAACTTAACCATAACCCTAACATCAACCTAAACCCAATCCTAACCCTAAATTTACATTAACCCTAACACTAACGCTAATCATAAACTTAACCCAAACACTAACACTAACCCTAACACTAACCCTAACCCTAACGCTAACATGAACACTATCCTGAACCCTAAAACTCACCCTAACCCTAACCTTAACCCTAAACCTAATCCTAACACTAAACCTAACCCTAACACTAACCTTAAACCTAACCCTAAACCAAATCCTATCCCTAACTCTAAAACTAACACTAACTCTAATTATAACCCTAAAACTAAACCTAAACCTTATCCTAATGCTGAACCTAACCCTGACACTAACCCTAATCCTAACCCTAACACTATCTCTAACACTAACACTAACCCTAATCCTAATCGCAACCCTAACCCTAATCCTAATCCTAACACTCACCATAACATAAACCGTAAACTTAACAATAACCCTAACACTAACTTAACCCTAATCCAAACCCTAAATTTACATTAACCTAACCTCAACACTAACTTTAATCCTAAACTTAACCGAACTCTAACACTAAAACTAACACTAACCCAAACCCTAACCCTAAACCTAACACTAACTTTAACCCTACCCTAATATGAACCCAAACCTAATCTAAACCTAACCTAAACCAAACACTAAATTTCACATTACCCTAATATGAACCCAAACCTAAACTAACCCTAACCTAACCCTAACCTTAACCCTAACAAAAACGCTAAACTTAACCTTAACCTTAATCTAACTGTAAGCCTAACCCTAACCTAAACTTAACACTAACCATAACACTAACCCTAACCCTACCCTAACACTAATCCTAAATCTAACCATAAGCCAAACACTAAACCTAACCCTATCCCTTACACTAACACTAACCCTAAACAAACACAGACCTTAACCCTCACCCTAACCATAACTCTAAACCTAACCTTACCCCAGCCCTAATCCTAAATGTAACCCTAACAAACCCTAACCCAAACCATAATCCTAACCATAACCTAAACCTAACACTAAACCTTACCTAATCCTAACCCTAATTTTAACACTAACCCAAACACTAAATCTAACCCTAACCCTAATGGTAACCCTAACCATAATCCTAACCCTATCACTAAACCTAACCATAAACCTAACACTAACCCTAATGCTACACTTACCCCAACACTAAACCTAACCCTAACCCTAACCCTAACTCTAACCATAATCCAACCAAAACTCTAAAGTAACCCTAACACAAATACTAACCCTAATCCTAAACCTAACACAAACCATTACCATAACCCTAACACTATTTCTAACCCTAACCCTAACCATAACTCTTACACTAAACCTAACCCTAACTGGAAACCTAACCCTAACCCAAGCCCTAATATTAACCCTAACCCTACCCCTTATTCTAACACTAACCATAGCCCTAAATATAAACCTAAAGCAAACCCTAACCCGAAACCTAACCCTACATAACACTAACTCTAACCCTAACCCTAACCCTAACCCCAAATCTATACCTAATCCTAAACTTAACAATAAGATTAGCCCTAACCATAACTCTAACACTAATTCTAACCCTAACCATAACACGAACCCTAACTCTAACACCAATCCTAAACCTAAACCTAATCCTAACCAAAACACTAACACTAACCCTAATCCTAACCCTAAACCTAACATTAACCTTAACCATAACTCTAAACATAACTGTAATTTTAACCCTAACCCTAACTCTAATTTTACTCTAAACCTCACCCTAACCCTAACTCTATCCCTAACACTATCTCTAAACCTAACCCTAACCCTAAACAAAAATTCACAACTTACCCTAACACAAACCTAGCCCTAACCCTAACACAAAACCTAACAATAACCCTAACAGTAACCCTAACACAATCCCATAACCTAACCCTAAACCTAACACAAAACCTATTCCTAACCCTAACCTTAACACAAATCATAACTCAAACCGCAACCATAAACCTAACCTAACCTTAACTCTAACCCTAATCTAACCCTAACCCTAACACTTACCCTAACACTAACCCTAAACAAGTCCTAAACCTAACATTAACCTTAAACTTAACACTAACCCTAACCATAACACTAACCCTAATTTTAACCCTAACACTAACCCTAAACTTATCCATAACCCTAAACCAAACACTAACACTAACCCTAACCCTAACACTAACACTAACCCTAAACCTAACCATAACATGAACCCTAACCCTAACACTAGCCCTAACCATAAACCTAACCCTAATTCTCACCTTAATTCTACCCCTATACCTAATCCTAACCATACCACTAACACTAAAATTAACCCTAACCTTAAATCTAACAAAAACCTGAACTCTAACCCTAACCCTATCCCTAACACTAATCCTAACCCAAACCCTACAACAAACCCTAAAACTTACACGGATCCTTCCCCTATAAGTTAAAATAAACCTAACCCTAACCCTAAGCCAAACACTAAAACTAAACCTAACCCTAAATGTAAACCTAATTTTAACCCTATCATTGGCACTAATTCTAAATCTAGTTCTAACTGTAGCCCTAACCCTAACCCTATCCCTTACAATAACACTAACCATAACCCAAACCCTAACTCTTAGCCTAACCTATTCTTAACCCTATCACTAACCCTAAACATAACCTTAACCCTCACTCTAAAACTAATCCAAACATAACCTAACTCTAATGCTAACACAAACCCTAACCCTAAACCTCAAACTAAAACCAACCCTAACCCTAACACTAACACTAACCCTAATCTAACTCTTAAACTAACCCTAACCCTATGCGGATACCTATCCCTGAACCTCACCCTAATTCTAAAACTAACCCTAAAACTAACCCTAAACTGTACCCTAACACTAAACCTAACCCTTACCTAATACTAACCCTAAACCTAACCCTAACCCTATCATTAACACTAACCATAAACCTAACCCTAAACCTAACACTAACCCTAAATTTAACACTAACCATAAACCTAACCCTAATTCTAACACTAACACTAACCCTAATCCTAACCCTAATACTAACACTAACCCTAACATTATTCTTAATCCTAACACTAACTCTAATCCTAACCCTAAATCTAACCCTTATCCAAAGGTAACCCTAAACATAACCCTAATCCAAACCCTAACCCTAGGCCTCAACCTAACACAAACCATAACCCTAAACCTAACCCTAATCCTAAATCTAACCCTAACCCTAAACCTAACACTAAACCTAACCTTAACCCTAACCCTTACCCTAAACCTAAACCTTACCCTAATCAGAACAGTAAACCTAACCCTAACAATAATCATAACACTAAATCTAACAATAACCCTAACTATTACACTAAGTCCAACCCTAACCCAAACCCCAACCTTAACCCTAACACTAACCCTAAACCCAATCCTAACCTTAACACTAACACTAATCCTAACCCTAACCATAACACTAACACTAACATTGACTCTATCTCTAACCTAAAACAAACAGTAACACAACCCTAATCCTGACCGTAATCTAACTCTAACCCTCACCCTTACCTAACACTAAACATAACCCTAACACAAACACTAACCCTATCCCTAAACCAAACCCTAACACTATCCCTAAACCTAACCCTAAATTCAAACTAACCACAACCCTAACCATAACACTAACTCTAACTGTAACCCTAAACCTAACCCTCACACTTACCCTAACCCTAATACTAACCCTAAAACATAGATTAACCCAAAACCTAACCCTAAACCTAAAACTAACATTAACACTAACCCTAAACCTAACCCTAATGCTACCCTAACCCTTACCATAAACTTAAAATAACCATAACCATAACACTAACCCTAACACTAACACTAACCCTAAACATAACACTTTCTCTAAAAATAACCCTCAACCTAACCCTAACCCTCACCCTAAAAATAACACTAACCCTAACCCTAAACCTAACACGAAACCTAAACCTAACTATAAACATAACCCAAACACTAAAAGTAACCCTAATCCTAACCCTGACTCTAACACCAACCCTAACCCTAACATTAACACTAACACTAACACTAACCTAACCCAAACTCGAACCTTAACCCTAACCCTAACCCTAACATAATTTTATCCCTAACCCTAAATCGGACCCTAACACTAACCATAATCGCAACCTTAAATGTAAAACTAACCATAACTTTAACACACAACGTAACTCTAAGCCTCACCCTAACACTATCCTTAACTTTAATCCTAAACCTAACAACCACCCTAAACCAAACCATAAACCTAACTTTTACCTAACCCTAAGGCTAATGCTTACCTAACCAAACACACATCCTAACACTAACACTGACCCTAAAACTAACCCTAACTCCAATCCTAACATGAACCCTAACCCTAACCCTAAACCTCAGCCAAAACATAACCCTAACCCTAACACTAACCGAAAATCTAATCCTATCCCTAACCCTAACAGAAACCCTAATCCGAAGTCTAACCCTAACCCTAACACTAAAACTAACCCTAACATTAACGCTAACTCTAAACATAAACGTAATCCTAACCCTAACAATAAATGTAAACCTAACCCTCACCATAATCCTATCCCTAAACCTAACACTAACCCTAACCGTAACACTAACACTAACCCTAAACCTCATTATAACCTTAAAGCAAACACTAATGCTAACCCTTAGCCTAACCATAACCCTAACCCAAACCCTAAACCTAAACCTAACATTAAACCTAAGCCCAAACTTAACACAAACCCTAACACTGACCCTAATCTAACCCTAACTGTAACCCTAACACTAACACTAAACCTAAGCCTAACCCTAACCATAACAATAACAATAACTTTAACACAAAACCTAACCCTAACCCTATCCTACCCTAAACCTATCCCTAACCCTAACACTATCTTAAATTTAACTGTAAACCTCTATGTAACCCTATCAGTAACCCTAACACAAACCCTAACATAACCCTAACACTAACCCTAACCCTAATCCTAACACCAACCCTAATCCTAACTATACACTAACATTAATTCTAACTATAACCCTAAACCTAATCCTAAACCATAACCTACCTAACCCTAACCCTAACACTAACTTTAAACTTAACCCTAAAACTAACCTGAACACTAATCTTAACCGAAACACAAACCCCAACCCTAAACATAACCCAAACCATAACCTAACACTAATCCTAACCTTAAACTAACACTAACCCTAACACTAAACCAAACCTAATCACTAAACCTATACCTAACCCGAACACTAACACTAACTCTACCCTAATCCTAACCCTAACCGTAACACTAACCATAACACTACCCTAACCCTATCACAAACTCTAACCCTTATCCTAAACCTAACACTAACCCTAAACTTAAGCCTAACAGGAACCTTAACCCTAACCCTAAAACTAACCCTAACATTAACCCTAACTCTAACCCCAATACTAACCATTTCATTAACCCTAAACTTAACACTAAACCTAAAACTAACTAAGCCTAACCCTAAGTCTAACAGGAGTTGTTATCTTAAACCAAAATCTAACTATAACACTATGCCTAACACTGATCCTAACCAAAACCCTAACACAAAAGCTAACCCTAAACCCAACACTAACAATAACCCTAAACCTAACCCTCACACTAACCCTAACCCTAGACCAAAAATTAACTCTAACCCTAAACTTAACACTAAACCTAAACTTATCTATAACCTTTACCAAAACACTATTGCTAACTCTAACACTAACTGTAACCTAACCCTAACCCTAACCATAATCCTAAACCTAACACTAACCTTAACCTTAACTCCAACACAAACCCTAACCCTAAACCTAATCCTAACCTAACCCTTACCCTAACCTAATCCTAACCCTAACCCTATCCCAAAACTTAACATTAACCATAACGAAACCCTCACCATAACCCTAACTGTAACCCTAACACAAACCTAACCATAATCATAACACTAAACCTAACTCTAACCCTTACACTAACCCTAAAATTAACTCTACCAGTAACTTTAAAATGAACCCTAAACCTAACCATACCACTAAACCTAACCCTCGCCCAAACCCTAACCCTAACCCTAATCCTAACAGAAACCCTAATTCTAATCCTAGCCTTAACTCTAACTCTAACTTTAAACCTGACACTAACCCTAATCCTAACCCTAAAAACAACCCTAACCCTAACCCTAAACCTAACCCTAACACTGACCCTAACCCTAAACCTAACACTAACCCCAATCCTAACACTAACACTCACCATAAACCTAAGTATAACCCTAACCCAAACACTAATGCTAACACAAACATTAACCCTAACCCTAACACTAATCCTCACCCTAACCCAAACTCTAAACCTAAACCTAACATTAATCCTAACCCTAACCTTACCCGAACACTAATCTTAACCCTACCCCTAACCCAAACCTACCCTAACACTAACTCTAACCCTAACCCTAATCCAAAACATAACCATAACTCTAAACATAACCCTAACGGTAACCGTAACACAAAACCTTACCGTAACTCTACAACTAACACTAACCCTAACCCTAACACAAACCCTAACCCTAATTTTACACTAACATGAATTCTAACCATAACCCTAAACCTTAACCTAACACTAACCCTAAACTTAATCCTAACACTAACTTTAACCCTAACCATAATACTAAACTCAATACTAACCATAACCATAACACAAACCCTAACTCTAACCATAAATCTAAACTTAACCTAACCCTAAACCTAAGTCTAACCTAACACTAACCCTAAATCTAACCCTTACCCTATCACTAACCCTAACCTTTATTCTAAACATAACACTAACCCTAAAACTAATCCTACAATAAACCCTAAACTTAAAGCTTATTTTAACCATAATCATTACCATACACTAACACTAACCCTAACCCTAAACCCAACTCTAACTTTATTTTTAACCCTAACCCTTACACTATACCTGACACTAACTCTAACTCTAAACCTAACTCTAAAACGAACCCTAATGCTAAACCTAGCCCTAACCATAACACTAAACCTAACACTAACCCTAACCCTAACCCTAACACTAAACCTAATGCAGACCCTAAACCTAAACCTAACCCTAATAATAACCCTAACACTAAATCTCACCCCAACCCTAACCCTAAACCTAACACTGTCCTTAACCCTAACCCTAACACTAACCGTAAACCTTACTATAACCCAACCCAAACAAGGTAACTGTAACCCTAACACTGACCCTAACCCAAACCCTAAACCTAAATCTAAACTTAACACTAACACTAACACTAACATGGTCTGTAACCATAGCCCTAACCCTAAACTAATCCTAACCCTAACATTTATCCTAACACTAATCCTAACTCTAACCCTTACCCTAACCCAAACACTAACCCTAATTCTAACCTTAACCCTATCCTAACCCTAACCCTAACGATAAACCTAAAACAAACACTAACTCTATTCATAACCCTAAATCTAACTCTAAACCAAACCATAACCCTAACTCTAACCTGAATCCTAATCTTAAAGCTAACCCTAACCTAACCCTAACCCTAATAGAAAACCTAATCTTAACCTTAACTCTAACAAAAACCATAACCCTAACCCTATCCCCAACCCTAACCCTAACTCTTACCTAATCTTAACCCTAAGCCGAATCCCAAACCTAATCCTAACAATAACCCTAACACTAACTCTAACACAAACTTTAACTATACCCCTAAACCTAACCCTAACCCTAACACTAAACCAAACCCCAATCGTAGCGCTAACCCTAAACCTAAAACTAACCAGAACACTAAACCTAACCCTAACCCTAACGTAAACCTAACCCTAACCCTAAATGAAACCATAACCATAACCCTAACATAACCCTAACCCTAAACTTACCTAACCCTAAAAGTAACCCTAACCCTAACACTAAACCTAACACTAACCATAACCCTAACCTTAACACTAACCCAAACACTAAACATACCACTAAACCTAACCCTAAAACAAAACCTAATAAACCTAACACTAATCCTTAGTCTAACCCTAATCCTAACGTTAACACTAACACTAACACTAACCCTAAACCTAACAGAAAACCTAACCAAAACCATAACCCTGACCCTAACCTAACCCTACCTCTCATAGTTACAAAATCCTAATCCAAATTCTAATCCTAACACTAACCCTAACCCTAAACCTAACACTAACCATAAACCCAAACCTAACCCTATCCCTAACCTTAATTGAAAGCTTACTTATATCTAACTCTAACACTAAAGCTAACCATAAACATAACCCTAAACCTAACCCTACTACTAACCTAACCCTAACACTAAAACTAACCCTAACACTAACCTTAATACTACACCTAATTCTAAAACTAACCCTAACCCTAACCCTAGCCGTGACACTAACCCTAAACCTAGTGTTAATGTTAAACTTTGCATTAGAGTTAGTGTTAGGGTGAGTGTTAGGGTTAGATTTATGGTTACGGTTAGTGTTAGGGTTAGGGTTAGGGATAAGTTTAGGGTTAGTGTTATGGTTAGGGTGAGAGTTGTTTACAGTTAGGGTTAGTGTTAGGTATACAGTTTATGTTAGGTTTAGGTTTAGTGTGAGTGTTAGGGTAAGGATTAGTTTTGGCGTTAGTGTTTGGGTTAGGGTTTAGATTAGGGTTAAGGATAGTGCTATGGTTAGTGATAGGTTTAGAGCTAGTGTTAGTGTTAGGGTGATGGTTAGTGTTATGGTTAGAGTTAGGGTTAGATTTAGGGTTTGTGTTAGTGTTAGGTTTAGGGTTATGGTTAGCCTAATCATTAAGTTTAGGGTTAGGATTAATGTTGGGGTTAGGGTAAGTATTAGGGTTAGTTTTAAAGTTAAGGTTGGATTTAGGTTTAGGGTTAGGTTTAGGTTTAGTGTTAGTGTTAGGATTAGGGTTTTTTTAGAGTCAGAGTTAGGATTTAAGTTAAGGTTAGGGTTAGGGTTAGTGTTAGGGTTACAGATAGGATTAGGGTTAAATTTAAGGTTAGGGTTAGGGTTAATTTTAGTGTTAGTGTTAGATTTAGGGTTGGTGTCAGGTTAGGTTTAAGGGTAGGATTAGGGTTAGAGTTAGAGTTGGTGTTACTGTTAGGGTTAGGATTAGGGTTATTGTTAGGGTTAGGGATAGGGTTAGGGTTAGGGTTAGGATTAAGCTTACATATTACTTCAGGGTTAGTGTAAGGGTAAAGGTTAGGGTTAAGGTTAGGATTAGTTTAAGAGTCAGGATTAGTGTTAGGTTGAGGGTTAGGTTTAGGATTAGGGTTAGTGATAGTGCTAGGATTGGGGTTAGGGTTTATGTTAGGATTCAGGTTAGGGTTATTGTTAGTGTTAGTGATAGAGTTAAGTTTAGGGTTAGGGTTGGTAACAATTAGGGTTAGGGTTATGTTACGTTTATGTTTATGGTTTGGGTTAGGGTTTGTTTTAGGGTTAGGGTTATGTTTAGGGTTAGAGTTAGGGTTACTGTTAGGGTTAGGTTTAGCATTAGGTTTAGGGTTATGGTTATGGTTAGGGTTAGGGTTAGTGTTAGGGTTAGGGTTAGGATTAGTGATAGCTTTATTGTTACATTCATGGTTAGTGTAAGTGTTAAGATAATGGCTAGGATTTGATTTCGGATTAGGGTTAGGGTTACCTTAACGGTTAGAGTTAGTGTTAGGATTAAGGTTAGAATTTGATTTTGGGTTAAGATTAGTGTTAGGGTTAGGGTTAGGCTTAGGGTTAGGGTTAGTTTAGGGTTTGAGTTAGGGTAAGGGTTTGTGTTAGGATTAGATTTAGGGTTAGGTTTAGGGTCAGTGTTAGGGTTTGGGTTAGTTTTAGGGTTAAGTTTAGTTTTAGTGTTAGGGTTAAAATTAGGATTAGACTTAGGGTTAGGGTTAAGTTAGGGTTAGTGTTAGGGTTCGGGTTTGTGTTAGGTTTAGGTTTAGTGTTATGGTTATGGGTAGGGTTGGGGTTAGGTTAGTGTTAGGGTTATGATTATGGTTAGGGTTTGGGTTAGGTTCAGGATTAGTGTTAGAGATAGGGTTAGGGTTATTGTTAAGCTTAGAGTTAGGGTTAGTTAGGGTTTGTGTTTTCATTAGGGTTCGAGTTAGGTTTAAGTTACGGTTAGAATTAGGATTAGAGTAAGCATTAGGGTTAGTGTTAGTGTTAATCTTATGGTTAGGTTTAGTGTTAGGTTTTGGGTTGGAGTTAGGGTGAGTGTTAGTGGGAGGGTTTGGGTTAAAGTTAGGGTTAGGGTTAGGGTGATTGTTAGTATTAGGGTTATGGTTAGTATTAGGGTTAGTGTTAGTGTTAAGGTTTAGTTTAAGGTTAGTGTTAGGGTTGGTTTTAGGTTAGGGTTAGGGTTTGAGTTCCTGTTAGGGTTAGGTTTAGTGTTATGGTTAGGGATAGGGTTAATGTTAGAGTTAGGGTTAGGATTAGTGTTTGGGTTGGGTTAGGGTTATTGTTAGGGTAAGTGTTCGTTTAAGAATTAGGGTGATGGTTAGAGTTAGCTTTATGGTTAAGGTTAGGGTTAGAATTATGTTTAGTATTAGGGTTACGGTTAGTGTTAGGGTAAGGTTTAGGGTTTGTGTTTGTGTTAGGGTTGGGATTCCGGTTAGGTTTATTGTTACTATTAGGATTCGAGTTAGGGTTAGTTTTAGGTTTAGGGTAAGGTTAGGGTAAGGTTTAGGGTTGGGGTTTTTGTTAGGTTTAAATTTAGGTTTATGTTTAGGGTTAGGGTTAGGGTTAAGATAAGTTCTTGGGTTAGGGTTAGGTTGGTGTTAGGTTATGATAAGGGTTGTGTTAGGTTAGATTTAGGGTTAGGGTTAGGATTAGTGTTAGTGTTAGATTTAAGGTTAAGTTTAGTTTTAGCAGGGTAGAGTTAGGTTCAGTTTGGGGATAGAGTATGGATAGGCTTAGGAATTGGATAGGGTTACGGTTATGGTTAGAGTTACTGTTTTTTTTTAGGTTTATGGTTACGTTTAGGGTTAATGTTAAGATTAATATTAGGGTTAGTGTTAGGTTTAGGGTTTGTGTTAGAGTTAGGGTTAGGGTTAGCATTAGGGTTAGGTTTAGGGTTAAGGTTTGTTTTACGGTTAGTATTAGAGTTAGGTTTAGTCTTACAGTTAGGATTAGGGTTAGAGTTAAATTTAGGGTTAGGTTTTTTGTTAGTGAAAGGGTTAGTGTTAGGATTAGGGTTAGGGTTAGGGTGAGTATTAGAGTTAGGGTTAGGTTTATTGAACTGTTAGGGTTCAAGTTTGGGTTAGGGTTGCAGTTAGTGTTAGGTTTGGGTTTAGTGTTAGTGTTAGGGTTAGGGTTAAGGTTAGAGTAAGGTTTGTGGTTAGTGTTAGGGTTAGGGTTATTGTTAAGGTTAAGGATTGGGTTAGGGTTATGTTTAGTTTTAGTTTTAGGGTTGGATTTAGGGTTAGGTTTACGGTTAGTGTTCAGGTAAGAATTAGGGTTAGCATTAAGGTTAGTGTTAGTGTTAGTGTTAGTATTAGGTTTAGGGTTAGGGTTAGAGTTAGAATTAGTGTCAGGGTTTATATTAGGGTTAGAATTAGTGTTACGAGTAAGATTACATTTGCTATTATTGTTTGTGTTAGTGTTTCAGATAGGGTTAGTGTTTCGGTTATGGTTAGGATTCAGGTTAGGGTTAGGTTAGGGTTAGGTTAGGGTTATGGTTAGGGTTAGGGTGTGTTTTAGGGTTAGATTTAGGTTAAGGGTTAGGATTAGAGTTAGTGTTAGGCTTAGGGTTAGGGTTAGGTTTAAAGTTAGTTTTAGGGTTAGGGTTAAGGTTAGGTTAGGGTTAGTGTTAGGGTTAGGGTTAGGGTTTGTGTTAGTTTTGGAGTTAGGTTTAGGATGAGAGTTAGGGTTAGGGTTATTTTTAGGGTTAGGTTTAGGCTTAGAGATAGGTTTAGGGTTAGTGTTAGGGTTCGGGTTAGTGTTAGAATTAGGTTTAGGTTTAGGGTTAGAGTTTGATTTAGTGTTAGTGTTAGGGTTAGGTTTAGAGTTAGGATTAGGGTTAATGTTTGTGTTAGGTTTATGGTTATGGTTAGATTTAGTGTTAGGGTAAGTTTTAGCTTTTTGCTTAGGGTTAGGATAAGTGTTTGCTTTAGGTTAAGGTTTACGAGTTAGGTAAGGGTTAGGGTTAGGTTTATTGATATGGTTAGGGTTAAGTTTAGTGTTTGGTTTATGTTTAGGGTTAGCATTAGTGTTAGCGTTAGTGTTAGGTTTATATTGGGGTTAGAATTAGTGTTAGAATTAAGGTTACATTTAGGATTAGGGTTGTGTTAGGGTTTCTGATAGGGCTAGGGTTTTGATTGTGGTTCTAATTCGGCTTAGGTTTAGGGTGAGGTTTAGGGTTATGTTAGGGTTAGGGTTAGGGTTTTTTAGGGTTAGATTTAGGGTAAAGTTTAGGTTTAGGGTTAGCATTAGGGTTTGTGTTAGGGTTAGTTTTAGGGTTAGTGTTAGGGTTTCTGTTAGATTTAGAGTTAGGGTTAGTGTTAGGGATTGGGTTAGGGTTAGCATTATTGTTAGTGTTATTTTTAGGGATAGGATTATGGTTAGGATTAGCATTAAGTTTAGGTTTGGGGTAGGGGTTAGTGTTAGATTTAGTGTTATAGTTTGTGTTAAAATTATGATTAGTGTTAGGTTTATGGTAACACGTAGCATAAGGGTTAGGTTTTGGATTAGGTTTAGGTTTAGGGTTAGTGTTAATGTTAGAGTTCTGTTTAGGATTAGTGTTATTGTTTGTGTTATGGTTAGGGTTAGGGATAGGTTTAGGGATAATTTTAGGGTTAGTGTTAGTGTTAGGGTTAGGTTTAGAGTTATGGTAAAGTTTAGTGTTAGGGTTAGGTTCAGTTTAGTGTTAGGGTTTGGGTTCATGTTAGGGTTAAGTTTAGGGTTAGTGTTAGGTTTAGATTTAGGGTTAGGGTTATTTTTAGGTTAGTTTTATGGTTTTGTTAAGGTTAGTGTTAGCCTTGGGGTTAGGGTTAAAATTAGATTTAGTCTTAGGGTTAGAGTTTGGATTAGGTTTACGTTAGGGTTAGGATAAGTTTAGGGATAGGTAGAGGGTTCGTGTTGGTGTAAGGGTTAGTGTTAGTGTTAGTGTTAGTATTAGGTTAGGTTTAGTTTTAGGGTTAGTGTTAGGGTTAGGGTTAGGGTTAGCATTAGAGTTTGGGTTAGGGTTATAGTTAGGTTTAGGTTTAGTGTTAGGTTTTGAGTTAGTGTTAATGTTATGTTTAGGGTTAAGGTTAGTGTGAAGGTTAGGGTTAGGGTTTGGGTTAGGTTTAGAGTTAGGGTTATTGTTACAGTTACAATTAGGGATAGGGTTATGTTTAGGTAAGGTTTAGATTTACGGATAGGGTTATGGTTAGGATTAGGGTTAGCTTTAGGGTTAGGGTAAGGGTTAGTCATGGGTTTAATTTTAGCATTAGGTTTAGTATTAGGGTTAGGGTTAGGTTTATGATTAGGGTTATGAGTCTTAGAGTTAGAGTTAGGGCTAGTTTTAGGGTTACAGTTAGGGTTAGGGTTAAGGGTAGGGTTAGGGTTAAAGTTAGGGTTAAGGTCAGTGTTAGGTTTAGATTTAAGTTTAGGTTTAGAGTTAATAATAGCATTAGCATTGGGGTAAGAGTAGTGTTAACAGTTATGGTTAAATTTACGTTCAGTGTTAGGTTTAGTGTTAAGTTTAGGGTTAGGGTTAGGAAAGGGTTAGGGTTAGGATTAGGTAAGGGAAAGGATTATGGTTTGGGTAAGGGTTTGTGTTAGGGTTAGGGTTACGTTAGGGTTAGGGTTATGGTTATTGTTAGGGTTAGGGTTAGTGTTAGTATTAGGTTTAGGGTTAGGGTTAGATTTAGTATTAGGTTTTTGGTTAGGTTTATGGTTAGTGTTCGGCTTAGAGTTAGTGTTAGTTTTAGGGTTAGGGTTAGTGTTAGTGTTAGATTTAGTGTTAGGGTTAGGGTTCATATGAGGGTTAGCATTAGGGTTATGGTTAGGGTTAGGTTTAGGATTAGGGTTAGGGTTAGTGTTTGGGTTAGTTTTAGGTTTTGGTTTAGGGTTATGGTGAGGCTTAGGGTTAGTGTTAGGGTTATGGTCAGAGTTAGTGTTAGGTTTAGGGTTAGGGTTAGGTTTAGGTTTAGTGTTAGAGTTAAAGTTAGGTTTAGGCTTAGTTTTAGGTTTAAGGTTAGGGTAAGGTTTAGGTTTTAGGTTAGTGTAACTGTTAAAATTTGTGTTAGTGTTACTCTTAGTGTTAAATTTAGGGTTAGGTGTGGGGTTAGGTTTCGTGTTAGGGTTGGGCTTATGTTTAGGTTTAGGGTTAGAATATAATAGAGTTAGGATTAGGGATAGTGTTAAAGTTAGTATTAGGTTTAGGGTTAGGGTTAGGTTTAGTATTAGGTTTTTTGTTAGGTTTATGGTTAGTGTTAGGGTTAGGGTTAGTGTTAGTTTTAGGGTTAGGTTTAGGGTTAGTGTTAGTGTTAGGTTTAGGGTTAGGGTTAGTTTTAGTGTTAGGGTTAGGGTTAGAATTAGTGTTAGTTTTAGGGTTAGGGTTAGTATTAGTGTTAGGTTTAGAGTTAGGGTTAGGGTACGTGTTAGGGTTAGGGTTATGGTTAGGGTTAGGGTTAGGTTTAGGATTAGGTTTAGGTTAGTGTTAGAGTTAGGTTTACAGTTAGGGTGAGGCTTAGGGTGTTAGGATTAGGGATAGGGTCAGGGCTAGTGTTAGGTTTAGGTTTGGGTTATGGTTAGAGTTAGAGTTAAAGTTAGGGTTAGTGTTAGGGTTAGATTTAGGTTTAAGGTTAGGTTTTGGGTTAGGGTAAGGTTTAGGGTTTGGATTAAGGTAACAGTTACAATTTCTGTAAGTGTTAGTGTCAGTGTTAGGTTTAGGGTTATGTGTAGGGTTACAATCCATGTTAGAATTAGTGTTAGCTTTATGGTTAGGGTTAGGGTTAGTGGGGGCTTAGGGTTAGTGTTAGGGTTAGGCTTAGGGTTAGTGTTAGAATTAGTGTTAGTGTTAGCGTTAGGGTTAGTGTTAGGGATAGGTTTATTGTTAAGGTTTAGGTTAGTGTTAGGTTTAGCATTAGAGTTTGTGTTTGGGATATAGTTAGGTTTAGGGTTAGTGTTAGGGTTTGAATTAGGGTTAGTATTAGGTTTAGCATTAGGGTTAGGGAGCTGGTTAAATTTAGGGTTCCGGTGAGGGTTAGGTAAGGTTTAGGGTTATGATTTGGATTAAGATTAGCTTTAGGATAATTGTTAGGGTTAATGTAAGGGTTACGGTTAGGGTTAAGTTTAGGTAAGGGTTAGGTTTAGGGTTAGGGTTAGGGTTAGGATCAGTGTTAGGTATAAAGGTAGGGTTAAGGTTAGTCTTAAGGTTAGTTTTAGCATAAGGGTTAGTGTTAGTATTAGTGTTAGCATTAGGGTAGTCGTTTGTGATAGGGTTAGTATTAAGTTTAGGTTTTTTGTTTGGGTTACGGTAAGCGATAGTTTTATGGTTAATAGTAGGTTAGAGAGATGCTTAGATTTAGTTTTAGGGTTACAATTAGAGTTAGGTTAAGTTTTAGGGTTAAGTTTAAGGTTAGTGTTAGGTTTAGGGTATAGTTAGTATTAAGTTTAGTTTTTGATTTAGGGTTAGGGTTAGGGTTAGTATAGGGTTAAGGTTGGGGTAAGGGTTACGTGTTAAGATTTGTGTTTGAATTAGTGTTAGGGTTAGAGTTAGGGTTAGGGTTAGGGTTAGTGTTAGGGTTATGTAAGGTTTAGGGTTAGGGTTAGGTTAGGATTAGGGTTAAGGTTTGGCATAGGTTTTTTGTTACAGTTAGGGTTAGGGTTAGGATTAGGGTTATATTAGGGTTAAAGTTATTGTTAGGTTTACGGTTAGGTTTAGTATTAGTGTTAGGATTAGGGTTAGGTTTATGTTTAATGGTAGGTTATGGTTAGCTTTAGGGTTAATGTTATGGTTAGGGTAAGTGTTAGTTTAAGGGTTAGGTTTAGGTTTGGGGTGATTGTTAGGCTTAGGGTTAGAGTTAGGTTTAGGGTTCAAGTTTGGTTTAGGGTTAGGGTTTGGAATAGGTTAGGGTTACTTTATGGGTTAGGATTAGCATTAGGGTTAGTGTTATGGTTAGGGTTAGGGTTAAGTTTAGGTTTAGTTTTAGGGTTACATTTAGGGTTATGTTTGGGGTTAGATTTTTGGTTAGAATTAGAGTTAGAGTTTTTGTTCGAGTTATGTTTTTGTTTAGTTTTAGAGTTAGGGTTATGATTAGGGTTAGGGTTAGTGTTAGGATTAATTTATTAGGTTTAGAATTACTATTTCTGTTTGGGTAACTGTTATGGTTGGGTTTGTGTTAGGGTTAAAGCTAGATTTAGGGTTTGGGTTATGGTTAGTAAGAGTATTAAAAAGAGGCTTAACATTAAAAGATTAAACTTAGGTTTAGTTGTAGAGTTATGGGTAGGTTAGGGTTAGTGTTAGGTTTAGGGTTAAGGTTAGTGTTAGTGTTAGGTATAAGGTTAGGTTTAGGGATATGGTTATTGTTAGGTTTAGGGTTAGAGCTAGGGTTAGAGTTAGTGAGAGGTTATGGTTGGGGTTAGGGTTAGTTATAGGATTAGGGTTCGGGTTAGTGTTAGGTTTAGTGTTAGGGTTAGGGTTAAGGTTAAATTTAGGAAATGGTTAGGGGTAGTGTTAGTTAGGGTTAGGGTTATGTTTTGGGTTAGGATTTGTGTTAGTGTTACAGTTAGTGTTAGATTTAGGGTTACTTTAGGCTTAGGGTTATTGTTAGGGTTATTGTTAAGTTTAGGTTTAGTTTTAAGGATAGGTTTAGTGTTAGGGTTATGGTTAGTTTGAGGGTTAGTGTTAGGGTTAGGGTTAGGTTTAGGGTTAGTGTTAGCATTAAGTTTAGTGTTAAGGATAGTGTTTGGGTTAGGGTTAGGATTAAGGTTCATGTTAGGGTTAGGGATAGGGCTAGTGTTTGTTTTAGTGTTAGGTTTATGTTTAGGGTTAGTGTTATATTTAGGGTTATGGTTATTTTTAAGATTAGTGTTTGGGTTGGTGTTAGAGTTAGCTTTAGGAATAGTATTATAATTAAGTTTAGGGTTACTGTTAGGGTTAGGGTTACGTTAAGGTGAGGCTTAGAGTTAGTATTAGAATAGGGTTAGGGTTAGGGTTATGGTTAGAGTTAGTGTTAAGGTTACAGTTAGTTTTAGGGTTTATGTTTGGTTTATGTTTAGGGATAGGGTTAGGGTTAGGGTTAGTTTTAGGGTTAGTGTTATATAAGAGTTAGGGTTAGGGTTAAATGAGACTTTGTGTTAGTGTTAGGCTTAGGGTTAGAGTTAGTGTTAGGGTTAGGTTTAGGGTTAGGGTTAGTGTTAGGGGTAGTTTTAGGGTAAGGGTTAGTGTTAGGTTTAGGGTTACAGTAAGGGTTAGGGTTTGGATAAGGGTTACAGTTACATTTTGTGTTAGGGTTAGTGTTAGGGTTAGTATTTAAGTTAGGGTTAGAGTTAGGATGAAACTTAGGGTTAGTGTTAGAGTTAGGGTTTCGGTTAGAGTTATTGTTAGGTTTAGGTTTAGGGTTAGGGTTAGAGTAAGTGTTTGGATTTGGTCCAGTGTTAGGGTTAGTGTTAGGTTTTGGGATAGGTGTAGGTTAGTTTTAGGGTTAGGGTTAGGGTTAATGTTAGGGTTAGGATTAGGTTTAGGGTTAGTGTTAGTTTAGGGTTAGGGTAAGGGTTGGGTTAAGGTTAGGGTTATAATAACAGTTAGCATTTGTGTATGTTTAGGGTTAGTGTTGGTGTTAGTGTTAGGGTGAGAGTTAAAGTTAGTGTTAGGATTAGGTTTAGAATTAGGGTTAGGTTAATGTTTAGGATTAGGTTAAGGGTTATGGTTTGAATTTATGTTAGGGTAAATTAGGGTTAGGGTTAGGGTTAGTTGTAGGCTTAGGTTTATGGTTTGTGTTAGGGTTACTGTTAGGATTATGTTTATAGTTATGGTTACAATTTGGATTAGAGTTAGGGTTAGGGTTAGTGTTAGGGTAGTTTTGTGTTAGGGTTAGGGTTAAGGTTAGTATTATGATTAGGGTTAGGCTTAGGTTTATGGTTAGTGTTAAGGTTAGGGTTACTGTTAGATTTAGGGTTTTGTTAGGGTTAGGATTATGGTTAGGCTTAGGATTAGTGATAAGTTTAGGTTTAGGGTTAGGTTTAGTTTTAAGTTAGGGTTAGGGTAAAGGTTAGTTTAAGGTTTGGGTTATTGTTAGGGTTGGGTTTTGTCTTATGGTTAGGATTAGAGTTAGGGTTAGTTTTAGGTTTAGTGTTAAATTTAGTGTTAGGGTTAGAATTAGGGTTAGGTTTAGGGTTATGATTAAAATTAGTGTTAGTGTAAACTTAGGGTTAGGGTTAGTGTTTTGAATATGGTTACGGTTAGTGTTAGGTTAGGTTTAGGTTTTGTGTTCAGGTTACTGATAGGGTTATGTATAGGGTTATGGTGAGGGTTAGGTTTAGGGTTAGGGTTAGAGTTATTGTTAGGATTACAATTAGGGTTAGGATGAGGGTTATGGTTAAATTTAGGGTTAGGGTTAGTGTTAGGGTTAGGGTTAGATGAAGGTTTAGGGTTTTCCTGGAACTTATCAACAAGATTGGGTGAAAAAAAATATTTGCTGGGATTTCAGTAAACTCGGAATTCTGTGGAAACTTGGCAAATGCTTCAAATGAAAGTGATTTTTCCTTGCCTCTCCTTAAGACTACTGCAAGAGGGAACAAAGCATAGAGAATGCATTGACAACTAATTCAATGTGTCAAGTTTCAAACAGCTAGCACAAACCGTGTTTGATTTAGAGTTCCAACTACATCTATTCCTATAGGAGAAAATGAAGTGAAACCTAATATTTTAAAGTGTTCCTGCAAACGAACACTTCAAACTAGAAGAACAAACTTTGGGGGGCCAAGTTCAACCAGATAAGTGCTACTTTCTTCAGCCGATCTTGTTGATACATGGCAGGATTGATCGGAACTCAGGATGCACTTGCCCCTTCAAATTGTGTTCTTCTATGTTGAAAGGTTCATTTGCAGGAACACTTTGAATTTTTAAATTTCCTTTTGTTTCCCTCTATGGGAACACATGCAGTTGCAATTCTAAATCAAACATGGTTTCTGCTAAATGGTTGAAATTTGACACACTGAATTAGTTCTCAGTGCACTCTGCAAACTTTATTCCATCTTGAAGTAGTTCTAAGCAGAAGCAAGGAAAAATATCCCAAACCCTAACCCTAAATCTAATTGAAACCTAAACCACACCCTAGCCCTAATTCTAAAACTAACCTTAAACTTAACCATAAACCTAATCCAAACACTAACCCTAACATAAAACCTAAACCTAAATTTAAACCTAAAACCAAACCAAACCATAACCCTAAGCTATCCCTAATGCTAACACTAACCCACAGGCAAAACCAAACCTTATTGCTAATCCTAAACGTAATCTGATTGCTAACTCTAACAATAACATGAAACCTAACATGAACCCTAACAGAAACCCTAATACTAACCCTAATCCAAAGTGATAACACTAACCCTAACCCTAATCCTTACCCTAACTCTAACACTAAACATTACTGTAATAGTAACCATAACAGTTACCCTAACACAAACTTTAACCCTAACATTAATCCTAACACAAATCCTAACCTAAGTATAAAACTAAGTGTAACCTATTCTTAAACCTAAACCTAACCTAAACCTAAACCAAAACCTAACCCTAAAACTAAAGTTAACCCTAAACGTAAACCTAATCCTAACTCAAACCCTAATCCTAACCCTTAGCCTAAATCTAACTTTAACCCAAACCCTAACCCTAATATTAATCCTAACCCTAACAAAACCCTAACCCTAACATTAACCTGAATCCTAACTGTGACTGAAACCCTAAACCTAACCCTAAACCTAACAAAAACCCTAACCCAAACCCTAACACTAACCCTAATACTAACCTTAACCATAAACCAAAAACTAACACAAACCTTAACCTTAACCCTAACACAAACTCTAACTAACCATAACACTAACTCTAACACTTACCATAACCCTAAACCTAAACCTAACACAAACCCGAACACTAACTCTAACACTAACCCTAAAACTAACCCTAACCCTAAACCTAACCCTAAACCTAACTCTAATCGTAACTGTAAATACAATTATAACTCTTACATTAACTCTAACACTAAACCTAACACTAATATTAACCTTAAAACTAACACTAGCCCTAGCACTAATCCTAACCCTAACCCTAAACCGAACCTGAACTTTAACCGTAACCCAAACACTACCCTAACACTAACCCTAACCCTAAACTTTACCCTAACAGTTACCCTAACCTGAAGCCTAACCCAAATCCTAACCCTAACACAAACCCTAACACTAACCATAACAAAACCCTAACATAATACTAATACTTACCCTATCCTAACTCTAACCCTAACCAAACCCTCACCCTAAAAGTAACCTTAACACTAACCCTAACCCTAACACTAACACTAAACCTAACCCTATCCCTAAATCAAACCCTAACACAAACACTAAATCTACCCCAACCCTAACCTAATTCTAACCGTAACCCTAACCGGAATCGTAAATGTAACTGTAACTTTAACCCAAACCAAAAAAACTAACCCTAAAGCAATTCCTAAACTTAACCTAATACAAACTCTGTTACCCAAAACTTAACACTAACCCTAACCCTAATCCTAACCCNTAACACTAAACCTAACATAACCCTCACCCTAACACAAATCTTAACCCTAACTCTAACACTAACCCTAAACTTAGAACTAAATCTAAACCTAACCCTAACTATAACACTAACACTATCCTAAATCTAACTCTAACCTTAACATAACCCTAACCCTAACCCTAAACCTAACACTAAATCTAACATTAACCCTAACTCTAACCCAAACGCAAATCCTAACCCTATACCTAACTCTAACCCTAATCCTAACCCTAAGACTAACCCTTACACTCACCCTATCTCTAACACTGCCCCTAACATTAATTCTAACCATAAATCTATCCCTAAACCTAACACTAACCCAAAACCTGACACTAACCCTAACATTAACACCAACCATAACCCTAATCGTAATTCTAAAACTAACCTTAAAAATATCCCTAACCCTAACATTATCCCTAAATCTAAATCTAACACTAACACTTAACCTATCCCTAAATCTAACATTAACCCTAACACTAAGCCTAACCCTACAATGAACCATAATCCTAATCTTAACACTAACAATAACCCTAACCCTAACACTAACCCTAAATGTAACCCTAACCCTAACACTAACCCTAATGCTAATTTAACCCTAACCCTAACCCTAACCCAAATTCTAAACCTAAACCTAAAACTTAACCCTAAACCTAAAACTCACCTTAACCCTAAACCTCACACAAACCCTAAACCTAACCCTAAATCTAACCCTAACACAAACCTTTACCCTAAACCTAAACTTAACCTAACACTAACCCTAAGCATAACCCTAACCTTAAACCTAACACTAACTCTAACCATTATGATAACACAAACCCTAACTCTAAAATTAACACTAGCCATAACCCTAACCCTAACACTAACCCTAAACCTAACACTAAACCTAACCATAATCGAAACCCTAAATCTAACCTTAATCCTATCTGTAACCCTAACACTAAACCTAACCCTAACCTTAACTTAAATCCTAACCCTTACCCTAAAAAACCCTAATCTTAACCATAACACTAAACCAAACCCTAAATCCAATCCTACCTTTAAAGCTAACCCTAATCCTAACCTTAACCCTGACACTAATACTAACCCTACACCTATCTCTAAACCTTAGGATTACACTAACCATAACCCTAAAACTAACACTAACACTAACACTAAACTTAAACCTAACACTAACCCTAACCATAAGACTAGCCATAACCCTAACTCTAAAACTAACTCTAAACCTATCACTAACCCTAACACTATCCTTAATCCTAAATCAAACACTAATAGCAAACCTAAACCTAAACCTAACCCTAACTCACACACTAAACCTAAACCTAACATGAACCCTAACACTAACACTTGCCCTAAACATAGATATAACTCTAACCCCAACCCCAACCCTAACCCTAAAATTATCCCTAACCCTAACCCTAACACTAACCATAACCATAAACTTAATCCTAACACTATCCCTAACACTAACTCTAACAAAATGTTTAACACTACCACTAACCCTAACTCAAAACCTAATCCTAACTGTAGACCTAGCCCTAACCCTAACCAAAACTGTAACCTAAATCAAACCCTAACCGTAACCCTAACTCTAAACCTAACTCTAACCCGTACTCTGACACTAAACCTAACCCAAACCCTAACACTAAACCTAACTGTAACCATAGAAAAATAACCCTAAACTTAACACTAACCATAAAACTAACCTTAAACATATTCCTAAACCTAACACTATACCTAAACCTAACCCTAACCCTAAAACTTACCCTAACCTTAACCATAACATTAATCCTAACTCTAATTCTAACCCTAACACTATGACGAAACTTAAATTTAACCATAACACTAACGCTAACCCTAACCCTAACACTAACACTAATTCTAAACCTAACATTAACCATAAACCTAACACTAACCCTAACACTTACACGAACCCTAACCCTCACTCTAACCCTAGCAGAAAACCTAACACTAACCCTAATGCAAAGCCTAACACTAACACTAATCCTAACAATGAATCTAATCCTAAAGGTATTCCTAACACTAACCATAACCCTAACCCTAATAACAACTTTTATTCTAACCCTAATACTAAACCTAACCCTAAACTTAACCCCAACACAAACCCTAACACTAAACCTAAAACTAACCCTAATCCTAATGGTAACCTTAAACATATAAATAACACTAACCATAACACAAACCCTAAAACTAATCCTAATCCTAACACTAAACTTAACCAAAACCCTAACACTAACTCTAACCCTAACCCTAAACTGAAACCGAAACCTAACACTAAACCTAAACCTAATTTTTAACCTAACCCTAAGTCTT
Organism: Marmota marmota marmota; assembly: GCF_001458135.2. NCBI lineage: Eukaryota > Metazoa > Chordata > Mammalia > Rodentia > Sciuridae > Marmota > Marmota marmota. Next base: position 122,495 of record NW_026005868.1, on the reverse strand, counting down.
ACCCCAACCCTAACACTAACACTAAGCCTAACCATAACACTAGCCCTAACATTGAACATAACCCTAACCATAACCCAAACCCTAACAGTAAACCTTATCCTAACATTATCACTAAAAATAACCCTAAACCTAAGCATAATGCTAACCCTACCACAAAACCTAAACCTAATCCTAAGGCTACCCCTAACACTAACCCTATTCCTAAACATAACCCTAAACATAACAATAACCCTCACCCTAGTCCTGACCCCAACACTAACTGTAAACCTATCCCTAACCCAAACTTTATTGATAAACCATCCCATAACCCTAACACTAACACTATCCCAATAACTAACCCTAACCCTCACCCTAACACGAAACTTAATCATAACCTTAACACTAACACTAATCCTTAATCTAATCCTAACCCTAATGGTAACCCTACGAAACCCTAACCCTAAGACTAACACTAACCCTAACCCAACCCAAGCCCTAACAGTAACCCTAACACTAACCCTAATGCAAACCTAACACTAACATGAACACTAACCCTAAACCTTATCCTACCTCAAAACCTAACACTTACTCTAACCCTAAACTTAACCATAAACCTAACCCTAAAACTAAACTTAACCCTAACCATAACCAGAACCCCAACCCTAACCCTAACCTTAACAGTAACCCTAACACTAACCCTAAACCTAACCCTAACAATAACCCTAAACCGAACCCAACCCTAACACTAAACCTAAACTTAACCTAAACCCTAAAACCAACCCTAACCATAACCTAAACCCTGACACTAACCCTAACCCTACTCTAATGCTAATCCTAATCGTAATCCCAATCCTAACCTAACACTAAACCTAACACAAAACATAAACCTAACCATAACACTAAACCTAACCCTAACCCTAACATTAACCATAAACTGCAGAAAAACCCTAATGAAAACCACAATTCTAAACTTAACCTAATTGTAACCCTAACCATTAACTAACCCTAAACTGAACTCTAACCCTAACACTAACCCCAATCCTAACCTTAACCTTAACCCTAACATTAACCCTAGCTCCAATCCTAAGCCTATCACTGACCCCAAATTTAAATGTAACTCTAACCATAACCCTAACCCTAACCCTAAACCTAAACCTAAGCCTAACACTAACAATAACCCTAACTGTAACCCTAACACTTACACTAAAACTAACCTAACACTAATTTGAAAACTAATCCTATTCAAAACCCTAACCCTAAACCTAAAACTAACACAACACCTAACCCTAACACTTTCCCTAAAACTAACCCTAATGCTAAACTTAAACCTAACTCTTAAACTAAACCTAACAATTGCCCTAACACTAATCCTAAACCTTAGCCTAACATTAACCCTAAACCTAAACCTAACTCTAAATCTAACCCTAACCCTAACACTAAACCTAATTCTTAAACTAACCCTAACACTTAAAATAATCCAAATTCTAACCTTTACCATAACACTAACCCAAACTGTAACTGTAACTCTAACACTGACCCTAAGCTTAACCCTATCCCCATTTGTTACTCTAAACCAAAACCTAATCCTACCACTAATACTTACACTAAAACCTTTTCTGAACCTAACACTAACCCTAACCCTAAGTCTAATTATAACCATAACACTAACCCTAACTCTAAAACTAACTCTAACACTAACCCTAACCCTACCCTAAGACGAACTGGAATTCTATCCCTAACACTAACCCTAAATGTAACCCTAACCCTAAGCCTAACCCAATCAATAACACTAATCCTAAACCTAACACTAACTCAAATACTAAAACTAACCCTAACACTAACCCTAACCCTAGCACTAACCCAAATGCAAACCTGAACACTAACACTAATCCTAACACTAACCCTAATCCTAAACATAACCCTATCACTAACACTAACACCCACCTTATCCCTAACACAAACCCTAACCCTAAACCTAACACTAAACCTAACCTTAACCATAACAGTAACCCTAACACTAATCCTAACCCTAACCCTAATCCTAAATGTAACCCTAACAATAACACTAACCCTAAACCTCACACAAACCCTAACACAAACCCTATCACTAACCCTAACCTTAACTTTAACACAAATACTAACCCTAACACTAACCCTAACCCTAAACCTAAAAGTAAACCTAACCCTAAACCTAAACCTTACCCTAAGCCAAAAAATAAACCTAACGCTAACACCAAACTTATCTCTAATCATAAACCTAACACTAACACTAACCTTAACCTTAACACTAAACCTAAAAGAAACCCTAACCCTAAGCCTAATGCTAACCCTAACACTAACCCTAAACCTATCTCTAATGCTAACCTTAACACTAATCCCATCCTTAAACCTAACCCTAAATATAACACCAACCCTATCCCTAACCCTAATTTTAAAACTAACTACAACCCTTACACTAACCCTAACACAAACTCTAACCCTAAACCTAACACCATCACTAATGCAACCCTAATCTAACCCTAAAACTAACTGTAACACTAATCCTAACGCAAACACTAACACTAACCCTAACCCTAACCCTAACACTAATCCTATCCCTAACCCCAACATTAATCCTAACCCTTACCCTAACGCTAACCCTTAGGTTAACACTAACCATAACCCTAAAACTAACACTAACATTAACCCTAAACCTAATCCTAACTCTAACCATAACACTAACCATAACCCTAACCCTAACACTAACTCTAAACCTATCACTAACCCTAACACTATCCTTATCCCTAACTCTAAACCTAACCCAAACACTAACACCAAAACTAAACCTTGCCCTAACCCTAACGCTCACACTAAACCTAACCCTAACATGAACCCTAACCTTAACTCTAACACTAACCCTAAACTTATCCCTAACCCCAACACTAACACTAACGGTAACCATAAACTTAGCCCGAACACGAACCCTAACATTAACTCTAATGCAATGTTTAACACTTACACTAGCCCTAACCCAAATGCTAATCTTAACTCTAACCCTAGAACTAACCCTAACCCTAACCATACCTGAAATCCTAACCCTAAACCTAACACTAATCCTAACCATAACCTGTACCTTTACACTAAACCTAACCAAAACCTTAACACTAACCCTAACCCTAATATAAACATAAACCCTAATGCTAACACTAACCCTAACCCTGTCCCTAAAACTAAACCTAAAAATATCCTAACACTAACCTTTAACCTAAACCTGACTTACCCAAACCCGAACACTAACCCTAACTCTAACCTTAACCATAAAACTAACCCTAAGGCAAAACTAATCCTAACCATAATCCTAAATGTAACCCTAACCCTAACCCTATCACTAACCCTATCACTAATGCTAAAACTAACCCTAATCCTAACCCTAATGCTAAACCTACCTCTAATCCTAAACATAACCCTAACACGAACCCTAGCTCTACACATAACGGTAACCCTAACCCTAAAGCTAACACTAACACTAAACCTCTCCCTAACACTAATACTATTGCTAAACCTAACCATAACCCTAAATCTAGCACTAACACTAACCATTACCATAACTGTAATATGAACCCTAACCCTAACCCTATCACTAATCCTAAAGCTAATGCTAATGCTAACATTAACCCTAACAAAAACCCTAACCTTAATACTAAACCTAACCCTAACCCTAACGCACACTCTAACACTAACACTAACCCTAACCTTAAACCTAATCCTACCAATAAACCTAATCTAACATTTACCCTAACCTAAATCTCATAGAAAACCTAACCCTAAACCAAACACTAATCCTAACCCTAACCCCAACCCTAAACCTAACTGTAACCATAACACTAACCCTAAATCCAAACCTAACCCTAAACCTAACACTAAACCTCTCCCTAACCCTATCACTATTGCTATACCTAAACCTAACCCTAACTCTAAAACTAACACTAACCCTCATCATAACTCTAACATGAACCATAACCCTAACCCTAACACTAAAACTAACCCTAACACTAAACATATCACTAATCCTAAACCTAATGCTAACCCTAACATTAACCCTAACAAAAACCCTAACCCTAATACTAACCCTAACCCTAATGCACACCCTAAAACTAACACTAACCCTAAACTTAACCCTAATCCTACCCATAATCCTAACCCTAATGTAACACTTACCTTAAACATAAACCTAACACAAGCCCTAACCCAAACCCAAAAACTAACCCTAACCCTAAGCCTAAATGTAAACATAACACTAACCTTAAATGTAACCCTAACTCTAACACTAACCCTAAACCTAACCCTTACCCTAACACTAACCCTAACACTAACCCTAAATATAAACCCAATGCTAACCCTGAACACTAACCATAAACCTAACCCTAATTCTAACACTAAAACTACACCTAACCCTAACCCGAACCCAATCCTTAACCCTAACAATAACCCTAACCTAACTCTAACCACAACTCTTACTCCAAACCTAACACTAACACTATCCCTAACACTAATAGTAAACCTAACCTTAACACTAACCCTAAACTTAACCCAAACTCGAACCCTAACAATAACAATAAAAATAACGCTAAACCTAACCCTAACAATAACCCAACACTAACCCTAACAATAACCCAAAGACTAACCCTAAATTTAACTCTAAGCCTAATCGTAACCATAAGGCTAAACCTAACCCTAACACTAACTGTAATTAAAAACCCTAACCCTAACCCTAACCCTAAAACTAACTTTAACCCTAAACCTAAAAGCTAACCATAATTCTAACACTTACACTAACCCTAACCCTAACTGTAACACTAAACCTAAACCTAAACCTAACCCTAAAACTAATATTAATCCTAACCCTAACCCTAACCCTAAACCTAACCATAAACCTAACACAAACCATAACCCTAACCCTATCCTATCCCTAAGCCTAACCCTACCTATCACCAAACATACACCTAACCCTACCCTAATGCTAAAATTAAACTTAACCCTAACTCTAACCCTAACACTAATACTATCCTGAACCCTAACCCTAAATATAACCCTAACAAAGCCCTTATCCTAATCTAACACTAACACTAACCCTAACCCTTACCCTAAACATAAATCTAAACATAACACAAACCCAAACCCTAATACTTACCCTAACCTTACCCCAACCCTAACACTACTCCTAACCTGAATCCTAACAGTAACTGTAAAACTAAACGGAATTCCAACCCTAAAGCAAAAACAAACCCTAAACCTTACCCTAATACTAACCATACCTTAATACTAAACCTAAATCTAAATATAACCCTTACCGTAAAACTAACTCTAAACATTACCTTAACCCTAAACTGAATACTTACCCTAACACTAACCCTAACCCAACCCAAACAATAATCCTAACCATAAATCTAATACTAGCACTAACCTTAGCTAAACACTAATCCTAAACCAACAAGAATGCTAAATCTCACCCTAACCTACCACTAAATCTAACACTAACCCTAAACTAAACCCTAACACTAACACCATCCCAAAAACTAACCCTAACCCTAACATTCACCCTAACTCTAACCCTAACTTTAACCAGAACCCGAAAACTAACCCTAACAATAAACCTAAACCTAACCCTCACACTAACACTCACCCGAACTCTAACTCAAAACCTAACACTAACCCTAACCATAACTCTAACACTAAAACTAACCCTAACCCTAACACTAACTTTAATCCTAATCTTAACCGTAAAATTAAGGCTAACTTGAACCCTAATGATAACCCATCCATAATCCTAACACTAACACTAACCCTAACATTAACCCTAAACCTAACCCTAACCCAAACACAACACTAACGCTAAACCTAAAACAAACTATAACCCTAACCATAACCCTAATGCTAATCCTAGGGTTAACAAACCTTAACCCTAACCATGATCCTAAACTTACCCTCACCTTAACCATAACCATAACCCTAAACATAACACAAACCCTAATGCAAACCATAAACCAAACCCTAACCTAACTTAACCCTAATCCTAATTTAACCCTAACCCTAATTCTAACCCTAAACCTAAAACATACTTTAACCCTAAACCTAACACAAACCCTAACACTAACCAAAACCCTTACCCTAAATCTAACCCTAACACAAACCCTTACCCTAACCCTACCGTAACCTAACCCTAACCCTAAGCCTAACCCTAACCCTAACACTAACCCTAACCAAAACTCAAATTCTAACCTTAACCCTAACACTAACTCTAATTGTTATGTTAACCCTAACCTTAACCCTAAATCTAACCCTAGACATAACCCTAAACCTAACACTAACCCTATCACTAATCCTAACGGTATTTCTAACCCTAACACCAGCCCTAACACTAACCTGAACACTAATCCTAACCCTAATCCTAACCGTAACCGTAACTCAAGCCCTAAGACTAAAACAAACTCTAACCCAAACCATAACCCTAAACGTAACATAACCCTAACTCTAACTCTTACCTAACCCTAAACCTAAACCTAACCCTATCATTAAAACTAACACTAACCCTAACCCAAATCCTAACACAAACCCTAACCCCAACCCTAACACTATGACTAACCTAAACCTAAAACTAACACTAACCCTAAATCTAAACTTAATCCTATTCATAACCCTAACCCTAAACCTAAACCTAACACTAACACTTACACTAACCCTAATCCTAACACTAACCCTAACCATAACCGTGACCCTAACAGTAACCTTAACTCTAACCCTAACCCTAAAGCCAACCTTTTTCCTATCTGTAAACCTAACCATAACCCTACAACTAACCCTAACACAAAACCTAAGCCTAACTCAATCTCTAACCCTAAAACAAACCCTAAACCTAATCCTAACCATAACTCTAACCCGAACCATATCCCTAACTTGAAGCCCAACCCTAACACTAACCCTCACCATAACACAAACCCTAAACCTAACAATAATCCTAAACCTAACCTAACCCTAATTCTAATCCTAACCTATCCCTAACCCTAAACCTAACCCAATCCTAACCCTAAATTTAAACATAATCCTAACTCTATCCCTAAAACTAACACTAAACATAACCCTAAATCTATCCCCAATAGAAATCCTTACCCTAACCTAACACTTGCCGTAACCCTAACCCTTAAACTAACCTTAACACTAACCCTAATCCTAATTTAAATCTAACCCTAACACAAACCCTAAACTTAACACTAAATATAACCTTACCTTAACCCTAACCATAATCTTTATTCTAGCCCAAATCCTAATTGTAACCATAAACCTAAGTGTTACCCTAAATTTAAACCTAACACAAACACTTATCCTAACCCTAAACCTAACCCTATCCCTTACTAACCCTAACCCTAACCCTAACCCTAAAACTTACTCTTACCATAAGCCTAACACTAAACCTAACACTTGCCCTAACCCTAAACCTATATCAACCCTAACACTAATCCTAACCCTAACCCTCATACTAACCCTAAACCTAACCCTATCACAAAACCTAAACCTAACATGAACACTAATCTAACCTAACCCTGTTACCGCTGTTGACCAGTGACAAGTCCTTGCTTCCCCAATGTTGAAGAATAACACCAAAGAAGCACGCCGAGGCAAGGTCAGAGTAGAAATTAGAAGTTTATTAAAGGACAGCAGAAAAGACTTCTCCCGGAGGAAGAAGGAGACCCAAGAGGTGGAATCAGTGGAAGGGATGTTGTCTCCCCTTTTTATAGTTTTGGTGATGGAATGTAGGTTGGAATGCCTGAGGGGTGGGACACAGGTGGGCCAAAGAAGTAATCTGGTCAGGAAGGACTTCTGAGTCAGCACCTTTTTGCTGGGGGCTGTTCATTAACATTTCTTTGGGGTGGACTTTGGCCTAGGGCCTTTTCTGGACTTCATTAACATTCCATGAGTTGTCCTGTGTTTTCCCTGAGTCATTCTCCCCATGGTCTCCATTTTAGATTTCACTCGGCATTAGACCCGATTTACCTAACTACACTGACTACCTAACTTTAAATCTGGCTTCAACCCTAACACTAACCCTAACCCTAATCCTAACCCTATCACAAAACCTAAACCTAACATTAACCCTAATCTAACCTAACCCTAACACTAAACCTAACCCTAACCCTATCTTAATTTTATCCCTAACCATAACCCAAACCCTAACACTAATCATAATCATAACCCTAACCATAAAACTAACCATAAACCTAACACAAAATCTAACCCTAAACCGAACCCTAACACTAACCCTAACCCTAATCCTAAGGCTAATACAACTCTAACCCAAACCATAAACCTAACTTTTACCTCACCTTAACACTAATGCTTACCTAAACAAACCCAAATCCTAACAGTAACACTAACCCTAACACTATTGCTAACCATAACCCTAACACGAACCCTAACCTATCCATATCACTAAGCCTAATCCTCACCCAAACCTTAACTGCAACTCTAACAGTAACCCCAAAACTAACCCTATCCCTAACCCTAACAAAACCCTAACCTCACCATAACTTTAACCCTAACCCTAACTCCAAACCTAATCCTAACACTAACATAAACCCTAACCCTAACCCTAACCTAACCCTCACCATAACCCTATCCCTAAACCTAACACTAACCCTAACCCTAGCACTAAAACTAAACCTAAACCTCATTATAACTCTAAACTCAACACAAACCCCAACCCTAAACATAACCCGAACCTTAACCTAACCCTAACCCTAACCCTAAACCTAAAAATACTCCTAACCCTAACCCAACATCTAACCCTATCCATTAACATAATTCTAAAGATAACCTTAACCCTAACCCTAACACTAAACCTAAACTTAACTGTAAATCTAACCCTAGACATAATCCTAAACCTAACCCTCACCCTAGCACTAAACCTAGCTCAAAACCTAATCTGTACCTTATACCTAACCCAAAACCTAATGCTAGCCCTAGCCCTAACACTAACTCTAGCCCTAATCCTATCCAAAACCCTAGCCCTAACCCTAGATCTAATGCTATTCATTACCCTAACAATAATCCTAACCCAAATGCTAACCCTAGGTTTAACCCTAACCCTACCACTAACCCTAACCCTACCAATTACCCTAATATTAACCTGAATCCTAAACCTAAACCCATCCATAAACCTAACAATAATTCTAACCCTAATGCTAATTTCAGACCTAAACCTATTAACCTAACACAAACCTGAAACTTGACCCTGACCCTAAAAATACACCTTAATCTTAACATGGGCCTTACCCTAAAAATAACATTACACCTAGCCATAAACTTAACCCTATATCTATCCCTAGCCATAAACCTAAACATGACATTATCCCTATCCCTATAACTTGCCCTAACTCTAACACAAACCATAGCCCTCATCCTAACCCCAAATCTAGCCTTAATTCTAACACAAATCTAACCCTAGTACTAAACCTAATTCTAATCATTGCCCTAGAACTTAACCTAGCTATAACCCCATCCCTTCCCCTTAACCTACCCTAAACCTAATCCTAAACATAGCCCTAACCCTAGGCCTAACCCTAACAGCAATCCTAGACATATTCCTGGCCCTAATTTAGCCCTAAACTTAACTCTAACCCTAGCTTTAAGACTAACTCTAACTATCACCCTAACTCTAATTTAGTTCTAACAATATCCCTTACCATAACCCAAACACTAGACCTAACCTTAGCCCTAACCCTAGCCGTAGCCCTAACCCTAGAATTAACCATAACTCTAAATGTACCCCTAATCCTAAAATCACTCTATCACTAGTAATAACACAAACATTAATTTTAAAACTACCCTTAACTTTATCCTTAGCCCTAAAACATAAAGTGCCATAGCACTAACTCTAACCCTTAACCTAAATCAAATCCTAACCCTACATCTAGCACTAAGCCTACCCCTAATTCGAGTCCTATCCCCAAACCCTAAAACTAACCCTGACCCTGACTCTGAACCTAACACTAACCCTAGCTCAAAATATCACCCTGAACATAAACCTAACCATAAAACAAGACTTAGCCCTAACCATAAACATAAAATTAGCCCTAATCGTAACCCTAGTTCTTACATTAACTGTATCACTAACACTAATGCTAATGTTACTCAAAATCTAGCCCGAATATGAGCCCCAACCCTAGCTTTAACCCTAACTCTAAACCTAAAACAAGTCCTAACCCTTACCCTAAACCTAACCCTAAGTTTAATCCTTGCACTAACCCGAACACTAACACTAACCATATCCCTAGGCCTAAACCTAGCTCTAACCCTATCCATTACCATACCCTAACGTTTATCCTAACCCTAATGCTAATCCTCAGCCTATCCCTAACACATTTGCTAACCCTAACCTATCCATTACCCTAAATATAACCCTAACCCTAAATCTAACCAAACACTAAACCTAGATGTAACATTAACCCTAAAACTGGCCCTAATCGTAAACCTACTTCTTATATTAGCCATAACCCTGAAGCTAACACAAAACCTAGCCTAGCCCTAATCCAAGCTCTAACCCTAGCTTTAACCCTAATGCTAAATCTAACCATAGCCCTAACCATAAGCCTAACACTAGCCCTAAAACTAGCGCTAACCTATCCCTTACCCTAAGCAAAACTCTAACCCTAAAGCTACCCTAATCCTAAACCTAATTCTTAGCATAACCCAAAACCTAACTCTATTACTAGTCCTAACTTTAATCCTCAATCTAGCTCTATCATTATCCCAAACCCTAACCCTAACCCTGAACCTTATTCTGACCCTAACACTAACCATATGTCTAAACCTGACACGAACCCTAAACCGACCCCTAACATTGGCACTACCTGTAACCCAATAACTAAACCTTACCCTAACACTAGACCTAGACCTATACTTAATCCATTTTCTATGGATAACTCTAGACCTAGCCCTCAACAAAAACATAGCCCTAGCCCTAATAATAACCCTTAACCTAACTCAAAGATTAACCCTACCCCTAGACCAAACCCTAGTTCTAATGCTGGCCCTAACAATAAACCCAACCCTAAACCGATCATTGACCGTTACCCTAACACAAAGCCTAGCTCTAAACCTTATCCTAACAAAACACATAACCCTAACACTAGACCTAGCCATATCACTAACCCTGAAACTATCAAACACCATAGGCCAAAACCTACCTCTAACTCTATCCATTACCCTAACCCTAACACAAAAACTAATGCTAATCCTAGCCCTAACCCTCACACTGACTCTAAGCCTAATCCTCATCCTAGTCCAAACACTAGCTCAATCCCTAACCCTTAAACTTAACAGAATCCTAACACTAACCCATGGCCTAAACCTAAACCTAAACTTAACCCTAGCCCAAATCCTAACCTTAACCCTATCCCTAACCCTACCTCTAAGCCTACATATTACCTTAACTCTTACCCTAAACTTAATGATAACCCTAGCCCAAACCCTAGCTCTAACCCTACCCATTAACCTAACCCTAACCCTAACCATGACGATAACCCTAGCCCTTATCCTAAATCTTCCCTAAACCTAACCTTAGACATACCATAAACCTAACCCTTGCCATAGAGCTAACCCTTGCTTAAACCCTAACCATACCCTAAACTTAACCCTAAGCTTATCCCTAATCCTAAACTTAAGCCAAAACCTAACCCTAACCCTAAAACTAACACAACATCAAACCCTATCCAATACCCTAAAAGTAATGATAACCCTAGCCCTAATCTTAACACTAACCTTGACCCTAACCATAACTATAACCTAGACCTAACCCTTGACCTAGCACTAACCCTAGATCAAACTCTAAACCATATCCTCCCTAACCCTAGGCCTAACCCCAACTCTTGCCCTAATACAAACCATAACCCTAGCTCTAACCCTATCCATTGTCCTAAGCACAACCAAAACCCTAAAGCTAACACTAGGCCTAACCCTAACCCTTTTGCTAAATCTAACCCTATCAATAATTACCATACACCTAACATGAACACTAAGCCTAAACCTATCATGACCCCAACCAAACCCTAATGCTAATTCAAGTTCTAGACCTAAAACCTAACCTAAGCCAAACCTGAAACCTAATTCTCACCCTAATAATATCCCTAGCTATAAACGTGACCCTTACCCTAATCTGAAACTTACACTAGACCTAGCCATAAATCTAACCCTCAATGTATCCCTAACGTGAGCCTAGACCTGACACTAGCCCAAGCCCTAATTCTTGCCAGAGCCCTAAAACAAACCTTACCCCTCATCCTAGTGCTAAACCGAGCATTATTACTAAACCAAACCATAACCCCAGCCCTGTTCAAATTCTAACCTTCAACCTAGCCCTAAAACTAGCTCTAAACCCATCCTTTCCCCTAAACCTAACCCAATCCCTAAACATAAACCTAAGCCTAAAACTAGGCCTAATACTAATACAAATGGTAGACCTAATTCTAGCCCTAATTTAGCCCTAAACCTAACCTAACCCTAGCTCTAAGACTAACTCTAACTCTCGCCTTAGTCCTATTACTATTTCTAACCTATCCCTTACCATAATCCTATCAATTGCCCTTACATTAGCCCTAACCCTAGCTCTAGCCCTAATTCTATAACTAACCCTAACTCTAAATCTAATGCTAACCCTGAGCTAAACCTATCACTAACTCAAGCCGTAACACTAATGCCAATCCTAAAACTAGCCCTACACTAGCCCTACAAAACAACCGAGCCATAGCCCTAACCATAACCTTTAACATAAACCAAACACTAAGCCTACACCTAGCCCAAAACCTAGCTCTAATTTGAGTCCTACCCTAACCCTAAAACAAACCCTGACCCTGACTCTGACCATAACACTAACCGTAGCTCTAAATATCACTCAAAACCTCAACCTTAACCTAACCCTAGACCTAGCAGTAACCCTAACCCTAAAACTAGTTTTAATTATACCCCTATTTCTTACATTGGCTGTAGCCCTAAAGCTAGCCGTAACCTAACCCAAAACCTATCCCTAATCAGAGCCCTAACACTACCTTTAACCCTAAACATAACCCTAATTCTAGCTTTAACCCTTACCCTAAAACTAACCCTAACCCTAACTCTTGATATGACCCAAAACCTAACCCTAACCCTAGCCTTAATCCTAACAATAAACCAAGACCTAAACTGAGCTGTAACCCTATCCATTACCCTAATCCTAATCCTAACCCTAATGCTAACACTAGGATGACCCTAAACCTATTCCTAACCCTAAATCTATACATTACCCAAAACCTAACCTGAACCCTAAACCTAACCATATCCATAAACCTAATCCTAACCCTAATAATCTTAACTCTAAAACTATTTCTAACCATAACCTAGACCTGACATTAGCACTAGCCCTAATGAAGCCCTTACCCTAAAAAAACTTTAGCCCTAATCCTAGCCCTAATCTTAGCCTTAATCCCTAACCTAACCCTAACCATAGACCTAACCCTAATATTAACACTCGCCCTAGTTCTAAAGCTAGCTATAACATCATACCTAACCATAACCATAACCCCAGCCATAAGCCTAGGCTCAGCCTTAATACTAACCCTAGCTCTAATCCTAGCCCTAATTAAGCCCTAATTCTAACCCTAAATCTAACCCTAACACTAACACTAGCACTAACTCTTGCCCTATCCATATACCTGTTTCTAACCCTAACCCTTATGATAACTAATCACTAGCCCTAACCCTAGCCCTAACCTTCTCTGAAGCACTAAGTCTATATCTACCCTAACTCTAAATCTACACTTAACCCTAAGCCTAAACCACACCCTAACACTAGCTCTAACCCTAATGCTCATTTGAAAACTAGCCCTAACCCTAGACCTAGCCCTCAAGCAAACCGAGCCTTAGCACTGACCCTAACCCTTAACCTAAACCAAACCCTAATCCTACACCTAGCCCTAATCCTAGCCCTAATTTGAGTCCTAACTCTAACCCTAAAATTAATACTAACCCTGACTCTGACCTTAACACTAATCCCAGCTCTACATATCACTCTATCTCTAAACCTAATCCTAACACTAGACCTCAACCTAAACCTAACCCTAAAACTAGCCCTAATCATAATGCCAGTTCTTAAATTAGCCATAGCCCTAAACTAACACAAAACCTAGCCCTAATACAAGGCCTAACCCCAGCTTTAACCCTAACCCTAACTCTGGCCTTAACCTTAACCCTATCCTTAGTCCTAATTCTTGCCCTAACCCTATTTCTTACTCTTAGTAAAACCCTCACCCTACTGCTACCCTTGTCCTAACCCTAATTCTATGCCTACCTCAAAACCTAACTCTATTACTAGTCCTAAACCTAGCCCTCATTCTAGCTCTAAACTTAACCCAAACCCTAAACCTAACACTGGCCCTTATTCTGACCCTAACTCTAAACCTAGGTTTAAACCTGACCCTAACCATTATCTGAAACCTAACACTAGCCCTACAAGTAATCCTAATCCTAAACCTAACACTAACACTAGCCCTAGACCTAAACCTAATCCTAAATATAGCCATAACCCTAGCCTTGGCCCTAACAATAACCCTTACCCTAAACCAAACAGGAACTCTACCCCTAGACCTACTTTATTCCTCATTCTGAACCTAACCCTAAACCTAATCCTAACCTGAACCCTGACACTATCCCTAACAAAAATGCTAGTTCTAAACCTTATCTTAACCCAAAACTAACCCTAATATTAGACGAACTCTAAATCTAGCCATAACCATAAGTCTAGCTCTTACATTACCCATATACCTAACACTAGCCCTGAACCTCACACAAAACCTATCCCTAATTACAGCCCTAAAACGAACCCTAAGAATAACCCTAACACTAAACCTAGCTCTAACCCTAAACTTAACCCTCGTTCTAGCCCGAAACCTAGCTCAAACCCTAAACTTTACCCTAAACATAACCCTAGCCCAAACCCTAAACCTCACCATAACTCTAGCCCTAATCCTAACTGTAACCATAGCCAAAACCCTAGCTCTCACTTTATCCATTACACTAACCATAACCCTAAAACTAATGCTAACCCTAGCCCTAAACCTAACACTAACCCTACTGTAGCCCAGACTGTAACTCTAACCCTCACCCTAGCCCTAAAACTAGCTCAATCCCTAACCCTTACACTTAACCTAACCCTAAAACTAACAGAAGGCCTAACCTTAACCATAACCCCAGCCTTAATCCTAACCTTAACCCTAGCCCTAACCCTAGTTCTAACCCTACCCAATACGCTAAGCCTAAACTTAACTCTAATGATAACACTACACCTGAAGCTAAACCTGCCCTAACCCTAAACATAAACCTAACCCTAGAACTAACAGTGAACCTAAACCTAACCCTAAATCTAATCTAGCTCAAACCCTAACCCTAATCATAAACCTAAACCTAATGCTAACCTAAACCTAACCCTATCTTTAACCTGACATCTAAAGCTATTACCCTAACTCTAATGATAACCTTAGCCCTAAACATAATACTAACCATGAACATAAACCTAGAGCAAACCCTAACTTAACCTTAGCCATAGCAAAAATCCTAGCTCAAACCCTAAACTGCACTCTAAAACTAATTCAAAGTGTAATCCTCGCCCTAACCCTGACCCTAACACTAACTCTAGCCCTAATCCTAACCGATATTGGAGCCCTAACCCTAGGTCTAACCCTATACATTACCCTAACTATAACCATAACTCTAATGTTAACCCTAGGCCTAACCCTAAACCTATCACAAACCCTAACCATATCCATTACCTTAAACATAACCTGAACCCTAAACCTAACCCTATCCATAACCCTAACCCTAATTCTAACCTTAATGCTAATTTGAGCCTTAACCCTAACCATAACCTAACCCAAACCCGAAGAATGACTCTGACCCTAATAATACCCCAGCTCTTAATCTGACCCTTCCCCTAAACATAATATTTTAATATGACCTAGCCATAAACCTAACCCTAAAAATATAACTAATTATAAACCTAGACCTGACATTAGTCCTAGCCCTAATTCTTGCACTAAACTTAACACAAAACCTAGCCATAATCCTAGCATTAAATCTAGCCTTAATCCTAAACCTAATCATAACCCTAAACCTAACCCTAAAACTAATCATAAAACTAGCCCTAATCCTAGTCATAGCACTAAAACAAAACGGAGCAACAGGCCTAACACTAGCCTTAACTTAAACAAAACCCGAGCATTACACCTAGATGTAACCCTAGCCCTAATTTGAGTCCTAATCATAACTTTAAAAATAACCCTGAACCTGACTAATATCCTAACACTCATCCTAGCTCTAAACACCACCCTAACTTAAACTGAACTCTAAGAGTAAACCTAGCCCTAATTCTAGTCCTAAAACTAACCCTAAAACTAACCCTTACCTGACTGATATCCTAACACTAACCCTAGCAATGAATATCACCCTAATCTAAAATCTAAACCTAACACTTGATGTAGCCCTACCCTTAACCTTAATTGTAACCCTAGTTTTTATAATAGCCATTGCCCTAACCCTAGCCTTAAACCGCACACAAAAACTAGCCCTAATCTGAGCCCTAAACCTAGCTTTATCCCTAACCATAAACCTAACCTTAGCCCTAACCCTATGTCTTACCCTGAGCAAAACCTTGACCCTAATGGTAATCCTAGAGCTATCCCTAATCCTTAGGCTAACCAAATCCTAACCCTATTAATAGTCCTAATGCTAGATCTCATTCTAGCTCTAATTCTATCCAAACCCTAACCCCATCCCTTATCTTTATTCTGACCATAACATAAACCCTAGGTCTAAACCTGACCCTAACCCTAAACCAAACCCTAACACTAGACCTACATGTAAACTTTTACCTAAACCTAACCCTACTACTAGCTATAGACCTAACCCTAATCCTAAACCTAGCCTCAACTCTAGCTCTAGACCTAAACAAAATCCTAGCTCTAGCCCTAAAAAAACCTTAACCTAACCCAAACATTAATTGTACCCCTAGACCTAAACCTAGTCTTAATTCTGGCTTTAACCCTAACTTTAACTCTAACCCAAACATTGACCATTGGCTTTAACACTAAACTTAACTCTAAACCTGAAACTAACCAAAACCTAAACCTAATCCTAGACCAAGCCCTTACCCTAACTCTAGAACTAGCTATATCATAACCCTAGATCTTACATTACCCATAGCCCTAACTTTAGGCCTAAACCTAACTCTAAACATAGAGCTAATTTTAGGCCTAAACCTAGCCCTAAGAATAACCCTAACCCTAACACTAGCCCTATACCTAACCCTAGCCCTCACCTTAGTCCTAAGATAGCTCAAAGCCTAACCCTTACCCTAAACATAAACCTAGACCTATCCCTAACTCTCATCCTAAAATAGCCTAAATCCTAAACTTAACCTAGCCCTAAACCTAGCTCTAAACCTACCTAAAACCCTAACCCTAAACCTAAACTTATTGATAATCCTAGTCTGAAATCTAACGTTAACTCTAACCCTAACCAGAAAACTAACCATAGACATAACCCTAAAATTAAACTCAGCATAGCCCTAACTCTAGATCAAACCATAAACCTAACCATAAACATAAACATAACCATAGCTGTAATCCTAACCCTATCACTAATTCTAACTCTAAACCAAATCTAAACCTAACCTAACCCTATCCGAACCTTAACCCTAACACTAATGTTAATCATAACCCTAGCCCTAACTATAAACCTAACCCTAAACCTACCATAATCCTATCCCTAGACCTAACTCTAAACCTAGACCTAAACCTAGCTCAAAACCTAATTTTTATGTTAAACATAACCCTAAACCTAATGCTAACCCTAGTTCTAACACTAACTCTAACCCTTACTCAAGTCACATTTCTACCCATAACTCTAGTTCTAACCTAAGCTCTAACCCTATCAATTACCCTAACCATAAACCTTACCCTAATGCTAACCCTAAGTCTAACCCTAGCCCTATCACTAACACTAACTGTATCAATTACCCTAAACCAAACCTGAACCTTAAAACAAACCCTAACTATACCCCTAACCCTAACCCTAATGCTAATTTTGAGTCATAAACCTAAATTCTTACCTAAGCCAAATCCTAATCTTAATAATTCCCCGAGCTCTAAACCTGACCCTTACCTAAACCTAACACTTACACTAGATGTAGCCATAAGCCTAACCCTAAATCTGTCTTTAACCATAAACCTAGACCTGATATTAGCCCTAGCACTAATCCTAGTCCTGAATCTAAAACAAACACTAGCCCTAAACCTAGACCTAAAACTAGCCTTAATCATAACCCTAACCCCAACCCTAGCCCTAACCCTAACCTAACCCTCACCCTATGTCTAAACCTAGCTATAATGCCATTCTTTATCCTAAACTTTAACCTAACCCTATCCCTATCACTAGGCCTAAGCTGGACACTAATCCTAGCCCTAATTTAACCTTATCACAAACCCTAACTTTAATTATAGCCCTATCACTAACTCTAACTCTCACACTAGCCCTATCCCTAGTTCCAAACCTATCCCTTACCATAACTCAAACCCTGGCCCTAACTCTTGCCCTATCCTTAATCCTAGCCTAATCCTAGATATAAATCTAACCTAAATATAAATGTAACCCTCACTGTATGTCTAAGCCTAACACTAACACTAGCCCTAACCCTAATACTAATTGTAAAACTAGCCCTAACTCTAACCCTAGGACTAAAACAAAACCGAGCAATAAACCTAACCCTAAACCTTAACTTAAACCAAACCCTAAACTACTACAAAAACTAATCCTAGCCCTAATCGAGTTCTAACCCTAACCTTTAAACTAACCCTGATCCTGACACATATGCTAACACTCACCCTAGCTCTAAACATGATGCTAACCTTAAACCAAACCCTAACAGTAAACCTAGTCATAAAACTCTAAAACTAACCCTGACCCTGACTCCTATCCTAAAAATAAATCTAGCTCTAAATATCACTCTAACCTTAAATCTAACACTAACACTAGAACTACCCATAACCCTAACCCTAAATCTAACCCTAATTGTAACCCTGGTTCTTACATTACCTGTTGCCCTAACGGTAGCCCTAACACTAAGACAAAAACTAGCCCTAATCCGAGCCCTACACACAGCTTGAACCCTAACCCTAACCCTACCCCTAACACTAGCTCTAACCTTATCCCTAACTCTAAGCAAAACCCTAACCCTAAGGTTAATTCTAGACTTATCCCTCATCCTCAGCCTAGTCAAAACTCTTAGCATATTAATAGTCTTCACCCTAGCCCTCATTCTAGCTCTAATGCTATCTCAAACCTTAACCCTTTCCCTGACCCTTATTCTAACCAAAACACTACCGTAGGTCTAAACCTGACCCTAATGCTAGACCAAACTGTAACACTAGCCCTACCAGTAAACTTATACCTAAACCAGATCCTGTCACTAGCCCTAGACCTAAACCTAATCCTAAATCTAGACTTAACTCTAGCTCGAGACCTAAACAAAAATCTAGCCTTAAACCTAACAATATCCCTTAACTTAATGCAAAGACTAACCCTACCCCTAGACATAAACCTAGTCCCAATTCTGGCTTTAACCTTAACTCTAACTCTACCCTGAACACTGACCCTGCCTTTAACACTAAACCTATCTCTAAACCTGACCATAACCAAAAACCTAAACCTAAACCTAACACTAGACATAGCCATAACCCTAACCCTACAACTAGCCCTAATTATAATCCTAGCTCTTACATTACCCATAGTCCTAACTCTATGCCTTAAACTAACACAAAACCTAGAGCGAATTCTAGGCCTAAATATAGAACTAAGCATTACCCCAACCCTAACCCTAGACCTACCCTAACCCTAAACCTAACCCTAGCCTTAGGCTTAAACCTTATCCAAAGCCTAACCCTTACCATAAATATAAACTTAGAACTATACCTTCTCTAAACCCTAACCCTAACCCTAACCCTGAACTTAACCTTATCCCTAAACCTAGCTCTAAATCTACACCTTACCTATACCTACACCTAACTGTATTGATAACCCTAGCCTTAACCCTAACTGTAACCCAAACCCTAACCAGAAAATTAACAATAGGCCTAACCCTAAAACCAACCCGTACCATAAACCTGAACATAACCATAGCCTTAACATAAACCCTAAAACTAAATGTAACCCTAAACCTAAACCTAAACCTACATCTAACCATATCTATTACCTTAACCCATATACTAATCCTAATGATAACCCTAGGACTAATCTTAACCCTAACCCTAAACCTAACATAATCCTATCTCTAGACTGAAGGGTGAACCTAATCCTCAACCTAGCCCTATAACTAACACTAGCTCAATACCTAGCCCTTACCCTAAACATAAACCTAGCCCAAAACCTAAACCCAATCCTAGCCCTAATCCTAACCACAACCATAGCCCAAACCCTAGCTCTAATTCTATCCATTACCCTAACCATAACCCTAAACCTAATGCTAAACCAAGCCCTAACCCTATCCCTAAACCTAACTCTATCTGTAGCCCTGATTCTAACCTTAAGCCTCAACCTAGCCCTAACACTTACTCAATCCATGACCCTTACCCTTGACTTAACCCTAAGAAAATGATAAGCCTAACCCTAACCCTAACCCTAGCCCTAATCCTAAACTTAAAACTAGACTTCACCTTAGCTCTAACCCCACACATTAACCTAACCCTAACCATAAACATAATGATAACCCTAGCCCTAACCCTAAATCTACTCTAACCCTAACTGTAAACCTAACCCTAGACCTAACCATAAACCTAAACCTTGCCGTAGTCCTAACTCTAGCTCAAACTCCAACAATTATGATAAACTTAACACTAACCCTAGTCCTAAACCTATACCTAACACTAACCCTAACCCAACATCTAAACCTGTCCATTACCTTAACACTAATGGTAACACAAATCCTAACCCTAGACCTAATCTTAAACCTAACCTTATCCTTAGCACTAATCCTAGCTCAAACCCTAAACCATACCCTAAACCTAACCCTAGCCTTAACCCTAAACCTAACCCTAACTCTAGCCCTAATCCTAAACATAACCGTAAGTCTAACCATAGTTGTAACCCTATCCATTACCCTAATGATAACCATAAACCTAATGCTAACCATAGGCCTAACCCTAACCCTATCCATGACCCTAAATAGAACCTGAGCCCTAAACCTAACTTGAAGCCTAAACCTAACCTTATCCATTACACTAACCCTAAATCAAACCTAATGCTAATTTGAGCCATAAACTTAACCTCAACCTAACCCCCCAAAAAAACCTAATTCTGACTATTATAATACCCCTAGCTCTCAACTTGAACCTCACCCTAAGCCTAACTCTTACATTAGACCTAGCCATATATCTTACCCCAAAACTATCCCTAACCATAACGTTAGTCCTGATATTAGCCCTAGCCCTAATTCTTGCCATAACCCTAACACAAATGCTAGCCCTCAACCTAGTCCTAAACCTAGCCTTGATCCTAACCCAAACCCTAACTCTACCCCTAGCCTTAATTTTGTCCCTCACCCTAGTTCTAAACCTTGCTATGACCCCATACCTTACCCCAAATCTAACCCTAAATCTAACTCTAGACTTAACCCTTACAATAATCCTAGACCTGATCCTAGTCCTAATTTAGACCTAACCCTACCAGTAGCACTAAGACTAACTCTCTCACCCTAGCCCTATTCCTAGATCTAACTCTATCCCTTACCATAACCCTAACACATGCCCTAACCTTAGCACTAACACAAGCCCTAGCCATAACCCTAGAACTAACCATAACTCTAAGTCCAACCCTAACACTAGGCCTACACCTCACACTAACACTGGCCCTAACAATAACAATAATCATAAAACTAGCCCTAATCTAGTTCAAGCCCTAAAACAAAACCAAGCCATAGCCCTAACCATAATCCTTAACCTAAACCAAAACCAAAACCTAAACCTAGCCTTAAACTTAGCCCTAATTCCAGTCCTAACCTAACCCTAAAATTAACCTTGAGCCTGACTCTGACCTTACACTACCTCGCTCTAACATCGCCCTAAAAGTATACCTAACCCTAAAACTAAAACTAGCCCTAATCATAACCCTATAAGTAGCCCTAATCATAACTCTAGTGCTTACATTAGCCGTAGCCCTAATCCTAGACCTAATCAAACCCAAAACCTAGCCCTAAAATGAGCATAAACCTAAGACTAGCCCTAAAACTGGCACTAACCCTAAACCTAACCCTAGATCTAATCCTAACCATAATCCTAGCCCTAACTCTAGCTCTAACCTTATCCATTACCCTAAACATAACCCTAACCCTAATGCTAACCCTAGCCCTAAACTTAACACTAATCCTAAATCTAGAACTGACTCTAATCCTAACCGTCACCCTAGCCTTAAGCATAGCACAAACCCTAACACTTAACCTAAATCTAACCCTTACACTAACCCTAGGCCTAACTCCAACCCTAACCCTAGCACTAATCCTAACCATAAATCTAGACCTAAACCTATCCATTACCCTCAACATAAGCATTACCCAAACATAGCTCTAAACATAGCTCTAACCCCACCCATTACCATAACACTAATCGAGGCCTAAACTTACCCTAAGCATAACCCTCACCCTCACCCTAACCCTAGTCCTAACACTAACCCTAACCCTCACCTTAGTCCTAACCCTAGCTCAAAGCCTAACTCTTAGCCTAAACATAAACCTAGTACTATCCCTAAGCATAACCCTAACCATAGCCCTAACCCTAACCTTAACACTAGACCTAACACTACTTCTAATCCTACACATTACCCTAACTCTAACCCTAACCTTAATGATAACACTATCCCTAACCCTAACTGAAACCCTAACCCAAACCATAAACCTAACCCTAAACCTAAAACTTGTCATAGCCTTAGCCCTAACTCAAACAATAACTCTTACCCAAAAACCAACAGTAAACCTAGCCCCAAAACTAAACTTACACCTAAACCTAACCTTAAGCGTGAAGCTAACCTTACTTCTAACCCAATCTATTACCCTAAACCTAATCCTAACCCTAATGAAAACCTTAGCCCTAACCTTAAACCTAATCCTGACCATAACACAAAACCTAACCCTCATCCTAGAACTAACCCTAGCTCAAAACCTAAACTTTACCCTAAATATAACCCTAACCCTAACCCTAAGGTAGGGTTACTACCCCTAACCCAAACCTAACCTAACCCTAGCCCTAACCATAGATCTAACCCTATCAATTTTTCTTATGATAACCCTAATCCTAATGCTTACCGTATTCATAACCCTAACTCTTTTGATAACCCTTAAGCTCTCCATTGCCCTAAACCTACCCTGAAACCTAAACCTAACCCAGTCAATAACCCTAACCCTAACTCTAATGCTCATTTGAGCCCTATCCCTAAACCTTAACCTAAAACAAACCCTAACCCTGATCCTGACCCTAAAAATACACCTAGCTCTAAACCTGACCCTTACCCTATGCCTAACACACTAGACATAGACACAATCCTAACCCTAAATCTACCTCAAACTGTAACACTAGACCTGACACTAGCCCTAGCCCTAAATTTAGACCTAACTCCACAACAAACCTTATCCTTCCTTCTAGCCCTTAACCTAGCCTTAATCATAACCCTAACCCTAATTCTAACCCCACCCTATCTCTAAACCTAGCTATATCACCATACCTTAACCTAAAATTAATTATAACCCTAGCCCTAAAACTAGGCTTAAGTTGAACACCAACCCTAGCCAGAATCCTAGCCATAAATTAGCATTATCCCTTAAAATAACAAAAAATCCTAGGCCTAAGACTAACTCTAACTCTCACCCTAGCCCTAGCCCTAGTTCTAACCCTATCTGTTACCTTAACCATAACCTATCCCTAACCCTTGCCCTATAGTTAGACCTAGCCCTAATCCTAAATCTAACACTAAATCCAAATCTAACCCTAACCCAAAGCCTAATCCTAACACTAACACTAGCCCTAACCCTAAGCTAATCATATAACTAGCCCAAACCCTACACCTAGGACTAAAACAAAACTGAGCAATAGCCTTAACGCTAAAACTTAACTTAAACCAAACATTAACAGTACACCTAGACGTAACCCTAGTCCTAATTCGAGTCCTATCCCTAACCTTAAAATTTAGCCTGACCCTGACCCTGACTCATATCCTACCACTGACCCTAGCTCTAAATACCACCCTAAACTTAAACCAACACCTAACAGTAACCCTAGTCCTAATTCAAGACATAACCCTAACCTAAAGCTAATCCTGACCCTGACTTATATCCTAACAGTCACCCTAGCTCTAAACACAGCCCTCACCTTAAACCAAACACTAACAGTAACCCTAGTCCTTATTTGAGTCCTAAATCTAACCCTAAAACTAACCCCAATGCTGACTCATATCCTAACAATAACCCTAGCTCTGAATATTACCCTAATCTTAAACCTAAACCTAACACTAGACCTACCCCTACCCCTAACCCTAAAACTAACACCAATTGTAACCTTGGCTCTTACATTAGCCATTGCCCAAATCTAGCCCTAAACCTAACACAAATAGTAGGCCTACTCCAAGCTCTAAACCTATATTTAACCCTAACCCTAAACCTACCTCTAGCATTAACCCTAGTTCTAAGGCTATCCCTTAACTTAAAAAAAAACCCTAACCCTAATGGTAACCCTAGACCTATCTCTAATCCTTAGGCTAACCAAAACCCTAACCCTATTAATAGTTCTAACCCTAGCCCTCATTCTAGCTCTAACCCTATCCCAAAACCTAACGCTAACCCTGAACCTTATTCTGACCCTAACACTAACTCTAGGTCCAAAACTGACCCTAAACCTAGACCAAACCCTAACACTAGCCCTAGACCTAAACCAAATCCTAATTCTAGCCTTAACTCTAGCCCTAGATCTAAACACAAACCTAGCCCTAGCCCTAACAATAATCTTTAACCTAACTCAAACACTAACCCTAAACCTAGACTTAAACATAGTCCTAATTCTGGCTGAAACCCTAACTCTAACTCTAACCCAAACACTGTTCCTGCCTTTAGAGTAAACCTATCTCTAAATCTGCCCCTACCCAAAAATCTAAACTTAACACTAGACCTAGCCATAACCCTAACCCTACAGCTATCCCTCAACATAACCCTAGCTCTTACATTACCCATAGCCCTAACCCTAGGCCTAAACCTAACACAAAACCTAGAGCTAATCCTAAGCCTAAATCAAGCCTTAAGCTTAACCCTAAACCTAACCTTAGCCCTAACCCTAACTTAACCCTCGCCTTAGTCCTAATCCTAGCTTAAAGCCTAAACATTTCTCTAAGCATAAATCTACACCTATCCCTCACTTTAACCCTAACCCTAGCCCTAATCCTAACCTTAACCCTAGCCCTAAACCTAGCTCTAAACCTACCCAATACTCTAAACCTAAACCTAACCTTATTGATAATCCTAGGCTTAACGCTATACCTAAACCTAACTGAAAAACTAAAACTAGACCTAACCTTAAACCTCACACTTGCCATAGACCTAACCGTAGCTCAAACTTTAACCCTTACTATAAACCTAATCATAACCATAGCCCTAACTCTAAGACAAAACCTCAATATAACTTCAAACATAGCCCTAAATCTACATCTAATCGTATACATTACCCTAACACTAAACCTATCCCTAATGATGTCCCTAGCCATAATCCTAACCATAACCCTATTAGTACTATAAACTTATCCCTAGAAGTAACCCTAAACCTAACCCTCATCCTAGCCCTAACCCTAGCTCAAAACCTAACACTTATGCTAAACACAAACCTAAGACTAACCACAGTTTTAACCCTAACTCTAACCCTAATTCAAAACCTATTTTTAACCATAAACCTAGCACTAAATTTAGCTCTAACCCTATCCATTATACTAACCATAACCCTTACCCTAATGCGAACCCTAGGCATAACCTTAACCCTATCGCTAACCCTAACCCTATCAATTACTCTGAACATAATATTAACTATAAATAATACCCTAACCCACACCCTAGTGCTAATTCAAGCCCTAACCCTAAAACCTCACCTGAAACAAACTCTAACACTGACCCTGACCCTAATAAATCTCCTAGCCCTAAGTATGACTTTTACACTAAACCTAACCCTTACACTAGACCTAGCCATAACATTCATCCTAAAACTATCCCAAACCATAAGCTTATACCTGACATTAACCATAGCCCTAATCCTAGCCCGAAACCTAACACAAACCCCAGCCCTTATCCTAGCCCTAAACCTAGCCTTAATACTAACCCTAAACCTAACTTTAGGTCTAACCCAAGAACTAACCCTAGCCCTAATCTTAGCACTAATTTAGTCCTATTAATAACCCTATCCCTAACCCTAGCCCTTCAACTAACTAACTCTAACCCTATCCCCACCCCTAGTTCTAACCCTATACCTTACTGGAACCCTAATCCTAGCCCTAAATTCATCCCTAACCCTAGCCCTATCATTAGCTCTAGCCCTAATGTAGATCTAATTTTAACTCTAAATCAAACCCTAAATCTAAGCCTAACCCTAATCCTAACCCTAACTCTAAACCTAACTTAAACTCTATCCCTAAAACAAAACCGATCCATAGCCTTAACCGTAACCTTTAACCTAAACGAACCCTTAAACCTAACCCTAACCATAGCTCTAATTCTAGTTTTAAGCTGAAAATTAGAACTAACACTGACCCTGACTCTGACCATAATACTAACCCTACATCACCCTAACCCTAACCCTAAAACTAACACTAGACCTACCACTAACCCTAACCCTAAATTTAACCTTAATTGTAACCCTGGTACTTACATTAACCTTACCCCTAACCCTAGCACTAACTTAACACCAAATGTAGCCTAATCCAAGCCCTAACCGAGCTTTAACCCTAAACCTAATCCTAATCCTAGCCCTAATCAAAACCATAACCCAAGCCCTAACCCTATCTCTAACCCTATCCATTGTCATAAGCATAATTTTAGGCCTAATCCTAATCCTATCCCTAATCCTAAATGTATGCATTATTCTCAACCAAACCTAAACCCTAAACCTCATCCTATCATTACACTAACACTAACCATAATGCAAATCCGAGTCCTAACTTTAAACCTTAACCTATCCCAAACTTCTAACCCAGAACTTGACCCTAACTCTAAACCTGACCCTAACCCTAAACCAAACCCTTACATTACATGTAGCCATAAACCTAACCCTAAAACTATCTTTAACCATAATCCTATATCTGATATTAGCCTTAGCACTAATCCTAGCCCTAACACTAAAATAAACCATAGCCCTCATCCTAGCCCCAAACCTAGCCTTAATCATTACTCTAACCCTAACCATAGCCCTAACCCTAATTCTAACCTTTACCTTATCTCTAAACCTAGCTAAAATGCCATTCCTTAACCTAAACTTAACCCTAACCCTAACTCTAGGCCTAAGGTGAACACTAACCCTAACCCTAACCTTAGCCCTAAGTCTAACTATAACTCTCACACTAGCTCTATCCCTAGTTCTAACAGTATCCATTACTGTAATCCTAAACCTAGCCATAACCATTGTCAAATCCTTATTCTTAGTCCTAACCCTAGATCTAACCCTAACCCTAAATCTAACCCTAACCCTAAGCCTAAGCCTAACATTAACACTAGCTCTAGCCCTAATGCTAATCATAAAACTAGCCCTAACACTAACCTTGCAGTAAAACAAAACCGAGCAGTAGACCTAACCCAAAACCTTAACTTAAACCAAACCTTAACACTACACCTAGATCTAACCCTATCCCTAATTCGAGTCCTAATCTTAACCTTAATACTAACCCTAACTCTGACTCATATCCTAACACTCACCCTAGCTCTAAACGCCACCCTAACCTTAAACCGAACCCTTACAGTAATGCTAGCGTTAATTCGAGTCCTAACCCTAACCCTAAAACTAAGCCTAACCATATTTACCTAACACTTACACTAGATCTAAATTTCACCCTAACCTTAAACCTAATCAGAACACTAGAGGTTTAACCCCTAACCATAACCCTAAAACTCACCCTAAAAACCATAGTTCTTACATTACCCATTGCTCTAACCCTAGCCATAACCATAACACAAAAATTAGCCCTAATCCCAGCCCTAAATCTAGCTTTAACCCTAACCATAGCCCTAACCCTAGCTCTAACCCTATCCCTTACCCTATGCCAAACCCTAAACCTAAGGCTAATCCTAATCCTAATCCTAATCCTAACCCTAACCCTATCTCAAACTAACTCCATTACCCTAATGATAACCCTAATGCTTCTGCTAACCCTAGGCCAAACCCTAATCCTATCCTTAACCTTAAACCTATCCATTACCCTACACCTAACCTGAACTCTAAACCTAAAACTATCATTAACCTATCCCTAACCGTAATGATAACTTGAGACTTAAACCTAAACCTTAATCTAATAAAAACCCTAACACTGACCCTGACCCTAATAATACCCATAGCTCTAAACCTGACCCTAACAAGAAACCTGACCCTTACAATAGACCTAGCTATAAACCTAACCCTAAAACTCCCCTAACTGTAACCCTAGACCTGACATTGTCCCTAGCTCTAATCCTAGTCCTAATCCTAACACAAACCTTAGCCCACAATCTAGCCATAAAATTCACCTAAATCATAAACATATCCCTAATCATAACCTTAAATCTAATCCTAACACTAGTCCTAAAAGTAACTATAATCCCATCCCTTACCCTAAACCTAACCCTAACCCTAACCTTAAAACTATCCCTAGCCTTTAACCTAGGCCTAACCCTAACACTAATCCTAGTCCTAATCCCAGCCGTAATTTAGCCATATCTCTCACCCTACCCTAACCCTAGCCCTAAGACTAAATCAAACTTTCACCTTAGCCTTATACCTAGATATAACCTTATCCCTTACGATCAGCTTATGCCTAGCCCTAAACTTAGCCCTAATTCTAGCACTATCCTTACCCCTAGTTCAAAGCCTAGATATAAACCTATCTCTAAATCTAACCCTAAACCTAAGCCTAAACCTCACACTAATACTAACCCTATTCCTAAAACTAGTCCAAACTCTACCCCTAGCCCTAAAACAAAACCAAATCATAACCCTAACCCTACACCTAGCTTTAATCCTATCTGTAATTCTTGTCCTAACCATAACCTGAAAACTTATCTGGACTCTGACTCTGACGCTAACATTAAACATAGGTAGAAACATCATCATAACTATAAATTTAACCCTAACACTAGACATAGCCCTATCCCTGACTCTATCATTGGCTCTAATCATAATGTTACTTTGTACATTAGCCGTAGCTTTAACACCAGCCCTATTCTAACCCAAAACCTGGCCTAAATCCGAGTCCTAAACCTAGTTTTTTTTTTTTTTTTTTCAGTTTTCAGTGGAAAACTAAAATTTTATTGGTATTTGGTGCTGAGGATCAAACCCAGCACCCTGTGCATGCCAGGAGAGCATGCTACTTCTTGAGCCACATCCCCAGCCACTAAACCTAGCTTTAACCCTAAATGTAAATCAAACCCTAACCCAAAAAAAGCCCTAATCCTATACATAACCCAACCCCTAATCTTAGGTCTAACCTCATATATTACCCTAATAATAACCATTATGCTAACCGTAGGCCTAACCCTAAACCTATCCATTACACTGAAACACACCTAAACCCTAAACCTAACCCTTTCATTACCTTAACCCTTAATCCTAATGATAATTCAAGCCCTAAACCTAAACCCTAACCTAACCCCAACCCTCACTTTATCCTGACCCTAATAATAACCCTAGCTCTAAAACTGATCCTTAGTATACACCTAACCCCTACACTGGACCGAGCCATAAACCTAACACTAAATATATCCCTAACTGTAACCCTAGACCTGACATTAGCCCTAGCCCTATTCTAGCCCTAACCCTAACACAAACATTAGCCCTCATCCTAGCCCTAAATCTAGATTTAATTATAACCCTAAACCTAACCGTAGCCCTAACCCTAATACTAACCCTTGTCCTAGCCTTCAAACTAGCTATAACCAATACCTTACCCTAAACATAATCCTAACTCTATCCCTAACCCAAGGCCTAAACCGAACACTAACACTAGCCCTAATTTAGCCCTATCCCTTACCCTAACCCCAACCCTAATTGTAACCCTAATACTAACTCTAACACTCATACTAGCCATATCACTAGTTCTAACCCTATCCCTTACCATAATCCTTTACCTAACCAAAACCTTAGTCAAAACCCTTGCCCTATCATTAGCCCTAGACCAAACCATAGGTCAAAACCTAACTCTAAATCTAACCCTAACCCGAAGCCCAAGCCTAACCAATATAAATACATTTATATTTAGACTCTGTGTCTACAGATGTTGGCTTCAATTATTACTTAGAATATAGTCATTATTTTCATAAAAGGCATACCATTTCTCATGGTGTATAGAAAACTGAGGGTCAGGGCTAGGATGCTATATTAAGGGGGAAAGGAATGAGGATATGTGATTAATCTAAGTTAGCAAGTTTGGAGGAAAACTCAAAGGAATAGACAGGGGAAATTTGTGGAAGAATGTGTAAATTCAAACTCCTTATCTGTATTCATAAAATTACCCTATGTATAAATAGTTAAAATTGGGAAGCTGAAAGTGGGATAGAGGGAGAAAGAAAAAAAGAAGAAAAAATAACAAGGAAAGAAAGAAAGAGAGGGAGAAAGAAAATAGGAGCAAATAAAGAGATGGTGAGGTGGGGCCTATGTAATTCCTCTATATTATACAATTCTTGTGATTCAGTTCTTAAAGTCCAATTTCATGGAAAGTTCTTGGTTTCACATATGTTGAGGTTGTGAGGCCCAGAGAGGGAATGGAAGAGGAGAATGGATGAGAAGAGAAAGAAAATAAAAGTAAAAAAGAAAAAAAAAGTCTCTCAGAACTCTGTTTTTTTTTTTCCTTGCATTAGGTAGTGTTGTCTATTCCTAGCTTGAGATGCTCAGGGTGGTGGAGGTAGCCAGGGTGAGAGGGCTTGAGCTTCTACCTGGAGCCTCCCTACTCTTAGTCTCTAAATTGGAAACCAGATGCCTGTAGAGTTGCTGTTCTGCATTGATAGATACACCCCCGAAAACTTGTGAGAAAAATCTTGAGTTATCACTGCTAGACGTAGAGAAGTTGGCAACTAGGTACCTGATAAGCTGCAGAACCAAGCTGGTAGCCACTCCCACTGATAGATGGTGAGTAAGGTTTTGCAAGATGGATTCCATCTATTACCCATGTATGGTGTTTGGTATGGTGGGCGGTTCTGGAGTGACCTTGTTCTTTCTCCAGATCTTGGTCTGGTGACATGCAAGCAAAGCCTCTGTGTTCTGTGCTGCCTTCCATCTGTACAGAGAGCGCCTGTGTGGCTGAGACTGCTGTCTGCGCCCAGAGAAACTGTGCAGCCGAGTCTTCCATCTGCACCAAGAACACCCATGCGGCCCTTGTTTTCTTCAAATTTCTATGATACTGGGCAGGATTCATCTTTCACTTAGCTTTACTATGCACCACAGGTTTTGGCCTTGTTGGATCAATGGTTCACTGTCAGGAACAGTTTGTATTTTAAGGTTTCCCTTCATTATGGCTTATTAATGTGAATGAAAATTGAGCTGGAAATCAAACAGGGTTGGGAGGACGTGCTTGAAACTTCACACAATCAGTTTTCAGTGGGTACTCTCTGGTTTCTTTCTTTTGAAGGTAGGCCAAATATGAACCATGCAAAAGAAACTGTATCCGAAAGCCCTAAAAAAGTAAACAGGGAAACATGTATGTACTGAAGAAGTCTCCCAAAAATTTGATCAGATTTCTTTCATACTACACACTATTCATCTTTTAGCTTGCTCCACTAGGCTTTGCAAGGTTGGCACTTCTAGGATCAATGGTTCTCTAAACAGGTAAGTGTTAGTGATAAGGTTAGGGTTAGGGCTAGCTTGAGAGCTAGTGTTAGGGTTAGAATTTGTTTTATTCAAATTTCTTTGATACTGGGAAGATTTAGCTTTTCGTAGCCTTACTATGTGCCCCAGTTTGGGGCCTTCTTGGTTCAATGGTTTGCTGTTGGGGATAGTTGTTTTTAATGTCTCACTTCATTTTGACCTATATGGGTAAGTGAGAATGGAGCTGGAAATCAGAGGGTTGGTGCTAGCTGGTTGAAACTTCACATACTCAATCAGTTGTCTGTGGGCACTCTCTGGTTTCTTCCTTGTAAAAGTATCAATAAGCTGAAGCATGCAAAACCAGTTTATCCAAGAGCACTTTAGGAGAAAACAGGGCAATATGCATGTACTGAAATACCTCCCTCAATTATTTGGTCAGATTTCTTTGATACTGTGCAGGATTCATATGTAAGCATGACCCCCTAGTCTCCCCAAGTTTAAAACTTTTATGATCAAAGGTTCTCTTAAGAGGTTAGGCTTAGGGTTATCGTTAGAGTTAGGATTAGAACTATTGTTAGGGTTAGAGTTAGTTTTTTTCAACCTTTTTGATACTGGGCAGGATTTATCTTTTTCCTATTTTTAGTATGCTCCCATTGTTTGAACCTTCGAGTAAAAGGGTTTGCTCTCAGGAGCAGTTTCAATTTTCATGTTTCACTTCATTTTGCCCTATAAAGGTGAATGGAAATGGAGCTGGACTCAAACAGGGTTATTGCTAGCTGCTTGAAACTTCACACACTCAATCAGTTCTCAGTGCACATTCTCTCATTTGTTTCTTGTGGTAGTAGCCCAAAGCTGAATTAGAAAGAAACAGCTTTATCTGTGAGCATGTTAGGAGCAAGCTTCAATTTTTTTGCATGGATTATTTTGATATTGTACAGGATTCATCCTCTTCATAGTCTTAGTAGGATACCCATGTTTGGATTTTCAAAGTTTGCCAGTTCACTGTCAGGAACAGTTTGAATTTTTAGGTTTCACTTTATTATGGTCTATATACGTGAATGAAACTGGAGCTGTAAATCAAACAGAGTTAGTACTAGCTGCTTGAAACTTCACACACTCAATCAGCTCACTTTGGGCACTCTCTGGTTGTTTCTTGAAAAAGAACCTTAAAGGGAAGCATGAAAAAATAATTTATCCAAAAGCAAATTAGGAGAAAACAGGGAAATATGCACATACTTAAACACCTGCCCCAAATTATTTGGTCAGATTTATATGATACTGCACAGAATTCATCTGTTAGCTTTCCCCACTGGGCTCCTTTATTTGGGGACTACTATGATCAATGGTTTTCTAAACAGGTTAGTTTAGATTTAGTATTAGGTTTGGGCTAGGGTTACAGCTAGTGTTTTGTTAGATTTAGTTTTCTTCAAATTTCTTTGATACTGG